>NC_060270.1:16867265-17045144 GCF_021613505.1 Equus quagga | reverse complement strand
CGAGCGCGCGCGCCCCCGCGCCCCGCCCCGCGCGCGCCCCCTTCCCCGGGCGCCCCTGCTCGTGCCCGGCGGCGGCGGCGGCCTCGGCCGACCCCGCGGGGAGGAGGGAGCGCGGGAGGGTCCCCGTCCCCGGAGCGGGCGGGGCGTCCCGCAGCTGGAAACGTGTCTTCTGCCTTCTTCTCTCTACTCCCTGCGCCTGGAGCTGCCGCTTCCAAGAAGAGGAGCTGAGGGGGACTAGCCGGGGCTCAGGAGCTGCTAGAGGCGCCCGCTTGTCTTCCGCCCCCTCCCTCTCGCCCTCCCCCGCTTGCCGTGGCTCTCGCGGGCTCGAGCGTCTTCAGAGGACGGGGGGGCGGGAGGTGTCCGGGCCCCAGAGCCGCTGGACGCCCCTCCGGACGCCGGAGCTCCTGGCCTCCGCCTGCTTCGCTGCTACGACTAGACAGGAGGGGGCTTGGGAAGGGAAGACACATCTTTCCTTCTTTCTCTCCTCCTTGGGGCTCCTTTTGGAAACATTAAAAAATGTTTACGGTTTTCGATAGCTGAGATAAAACGGTTGGAAGCTTTTGAAAGTTTAAAAGAAATGCACTCGCTCTTACATCGTTTAATGCGTTACTGTCTGTTGGGCTTCTGGACCTCTCCCACCACCCACCTCACGCCCCCTTCCTCCCCGAAGCTGTTAGCCTTTTTAAGGATGCTGAAGAGGCAGGAGGCAGAGATTTTCCAAAAGTTCTATTGATAAACACACTTGCACAAACATATGTTAAGCACACACATAAACTATAAACATTAGCTAAAAACACAATATGGCGTACAGCTACACTACCTAGCGGGGTAATCCGCTGATCTCAACACTGAGCCCAGTTAAATGGGGTCAGTGGCTGGATGACAGTTCTCCAACGAAAATCTGAATGAAACAGGAAGTAATTTGGTAGCCTGTGGGTTAAGTACTGTCCTCAGCATCAGCATTGGTTCAAGCTAAATCGAGCGCGTTAACTTTCTAGACGTGGGAATTGTCTTCCCTACTTCTTACCGATAAAAATACCAAAATGTGGCTAAAGTCGAGGGTCTTCTCACTGTGGTCATATGAAGTTTCAGCTAGTAAAATTAGCAGAGGAGTGTTTTCAAATGAACTCAGAATATTCTAGTTGCTATCGTTGCTTGTTGCTATTGAAAAGTTTTAAAGTATAAATTATAACGCCCGTTTTGTAAGTATATTCTAGCACTGTAAACACCAAATTTAAATGATAAGCAGCTATCATTAACGAATTGCATAAACAGTTTACTCTCCTACCCGTTGCTCTTAATCCCAAGTACCCTTTGCTATCACATGGGGAATGGTTAGGACAGGCCCTTACTCCGCCCCTCCCCACACGTGTAAGTTTGACCAGTCCACGTTTGGCTACTTTCTGCATTTCTGCTTTACAACTAGGTGTTTCTGTAGTTCTAGGAAAAGAACCCAAAAAACGTTCAAAATCAAAAACTGATTTTTCATGCCTTTGTTTGCTCTTTGTCATTTGTAATCAGAATGTATCACAGTTGACGCACACAGAGTGTGTGGTGACACCACTGTGCCCTCTGGGAATAGTCTTCTCTCAAGATAGCTTTTAGAATTGTCCTTGAAGAATTGCTGATGTTACTCATTGTTCAGTGCTCAAGGTTTCATTCCTAAGATTGGGGTTGTGATTTCCATTGAGCTCAACTTTGGAGGACTCTAGGCTTGAGAATATGGTGCTCAAACAGGTGAGAAGATGGAGGAAAGTGAGTCTTCTAGATCTCTATTAGCTGCTCAGTGAGTCCAGCAGTTGGGTATTCTGGGATTTGTGATTTCAGATCTCACAGACCAGTGGAATACAGGCCTTTTGCATATGAAGATCAAGTGATAAGTTAACTGGCTACCAGCCTCCAAAGCAAAACGCCCTTTCATGGTAAGGTCCTGATTTTAACAGACTAGACAAAGAAATTTGACTAAAAACTGTCAAATTTTACCCATTTCCAGGAAGAAGTCTTTGTTCTTACGTGTCTAGTCCAGTTAAGATGCCAGTATTTTAAGATTACAGTCATGCAGCATAAAGACCTTTTGGTCAACAACAGACCAAATATGCAACAGAGCTCTGGTAAGATTAGTACCATATAGCCTAGGTGTGTAGGCTGTGCCGTCTAGATTTGTGTAAGTACAGTCTGTGATGTTTGCACAAGGACAAAATCACCTAAGGACACATTTCTCAGGACATATCCCTGTCATTAAGTGGCACATGACTGTACTACTACACCAAGAAAATACAGGTATAGTTCATGTGTACACTGACTAGCTACTGAAGGGCGATATGAGTTTAAGTGGAATACTAGAGGAAAGGAAAACTTCCACGTGAGGGTTATAATCGAAGAGGGGAGTTTAGAACTACTGGTCCATGTGATGCCAGTTTCCTGTGTAGTCAAGTCAGAAAGTTTTTGAGACCCACAAATATCCAACTGCTCTTGCTGTCAAATTAATACAAATTTGGCTACTTGGTATAGGAACAAAATCTAAGGAAAAAGCCATTTTAAATGAATTATTTTTATCTCAGTAGTGAAAGTCTTCAGAAGACTTTCTAATCAAATTGGACTTTCCAAAAAAAGCCTAGACTGAATAATTACATCATTTTAGAAGAGTAATAAAAGATAACAACCAAGTGCCTGTAAAGGATCTAAAATTTATAAATGAATTACATATTATTCCAAGTAATTTAGAATGAGTGGTAAGGAGAGACTTCCGTAAAACATTTGGAATAGAGAAGTGGGACTTGATGGGCTCTGCCTTATTCTCTGAAATAATCGTGTTTTTCTGAAATGGATGTTGAAATGCATTAAATTGTTCTGGACACTTGGGATGTAACAGTGAACAAGAGAGAAAATTCCCTGCCCTTGTGGAGTTTACATTCTAATGTCACAATGTCACATATACTTTGTGTACTTCAGATTGCTAGGAGAAGAAATCTTTGGATGAAACTTTAAAACTTAGCAGTTTTCTCATTTTAGGGAATACGATTTGAAAGAACTTGCAAAAGTTTGAGGGGTAGGGAGATATTTATCAATTGTCAATGATTAGAAAGGAAGAGCTTATTTTGTTTCTTATTTGTACCCTTCTTTATTGTCGTGAAACGTTCCCCATATATTTCCGTAGGTCTTTTTAACAGACAGGGGTTTTATTTTTTCATAATTTTAAGCATGCTTTTGAAATAAATAAAATGTTACCTTATATTAAAAAAAATCTGTGTCTTGAAATTTACTGTAAAATTCCTATAGAGCTTTTGTCTTGTTAGCAAACTGAGGTAAAACATAAGCTAGAATATCTTAATTTTTTTTAGTTAGAATTTGTTTTAGGAATATGTCTGAAAACTCAGGTTCCTAAATCTTTTTCCGTTGTGATTTTATCAAGAGAAGACGGAACTTTGTTGCAATTAATTTATAGGTGACATTAAAGATAGAAAAAGCCCTGCAAAAAATGCTTTGTTATTTAAACCTTTCTTTCAAACTACAAAAGCATTTGATTGGCACTTCTCTGTTTTAATAGACCATTTGTAATGCAAGAGGAACGTTACAGAAGATTTTAGCATTACTTTAAGTCTAATCATTTAGTCTGTAGGTGTAAAAATCCTATGTTTCTAACAGAAGGGAACTTGGTGCCTGGTTAAGGGAGTATATTATTTAATGCTGAGTTTGTTGCTTCAAGTAGTGGGTGTCTCACCTTTCCAAAACCTAGTTCACAGTTCTCAAATAACAAGTTCTGATTTTCGTTATTTTTCTCCTTCACGGTGAGTCTTATTTTGTTAGGCAGATCCAAGTTCAGTTCTTAAGTAGCATAACTTTTTACACACAGTCCTCCCACGACCAGTGCTCCCATTCCCTGCTGGGAAGGGCTTGTATTTCTATACGCACATTAGATCTCTCTAATGCTACTTTGTAGCATAACATCTCTTCCAGAAATGGTACATATTAATGTCCTTTAGGGAACATTGAGGTTGCTTCTGGCTATTTGTATACAGACCTGCCAGAATCTGAGAGCTATAAATAGGAAGATTTGGGAAGAAAAGCAGAGACTATAACTAATGGAATATACTGTTTTAGCTGAAATCTTTTTTAAAGAGCAAAGCGGAAGAATGGTCGATAGAATGCTAAACACTAAGAACTTTTCCTAATTCTGTTAAGATGGTTGATCAATGTGTGTTTATGTGCGTGTGAGTATATGTTTATATATGAGCAGTTTTTGAATAAAGACATATTTCAGTACTGGATAAATAATTCCACTCCTGCCTTGTGGTCCTTGACATGGAAGGCATTCAAAGTTCCCAGGTTGTTTTTTAAACTCACTTTGTTAGTTACCAAAACTTTACTCTAAGCAACATAGAAACACAAGCTGATTAAATCTTTGTAAATTTTGTAATAATTTTGATTAAAAGTTGTTTTGGAAAGTTTTTTTAAAGCGTGATTACCAAGCAGCACATAAAATGAATGAAATCTAAAGTGAAGAGTTCTTAGAACCCTGGATCCACATAATAAGATAGTTGAGAGTTTCAAAGAGGTATTCACAGGGCAAAAGATAAAATCTTGACATCTGTCAAATTTTTATAGTAATAAAATAAGCATGACTAATTCCATTAATATTCATGTTTTTAAGGTAAGTGTAAGTATGTGTATAGTGCATTTTAAGTCAAAATTTGGGGTGTTATTGGCTAGACACAGTCATTTCTTTGCCAGAGAGACTAGGCTGTGTGAGGGCTAACCATCTGTCAAGTGATAGAGACAAAGAAAGGTTTAATATACCAGTTTAAAATTTCCACTAACTTGTTTTGAATTGTATTGTCATTTTGTTTTGGCCTTCATACTCTGTGTTGAATATGCACTGGGTCAGTCACCCCACTCTGTTTTATGAACAAACTATTCAAGGTCTAGATAAGGTTATTGTCACAGCTGATGAGATGCAGAGGCAAGATAAAATGTGTTTTGATTTTGCTTTCATGTAATGATCAAAAACTCACAAGTGGGCCACCCACTAGCAGTTATACAAATGATTTCAAGCACACTCATTTTCACCCACCCATTCTGAATTTTGGGTGTCTTAATTCTTTTGCTTTATATGTTCAAGCCTTGTATTTCAAACCCATTCCCGAGCTGTTTGGGGGCGGGGGAAAAAGTAGCAACAGCAATCCAGATTGCCTGTTTTAGGTACAATATGGTGTGATGTGAAATTGAAACAGCAGATTGGTGAGAAACTTTAGTTTCAAACAAATATAAACTAGTTTGTTTAGTGAAGTCATACACAAAACAGTAGTCTCCATTGACAGGGCAACTTTTTTTTTTCCAGTAATTTCCACATCATGAGGTCACTGTGGTTATTATAGGCCAGTAGTCTATTTCCAAGGCATCGTATAAGAAAAGAAGCTATAATATTGCTGATTGTAATGATATACTTAGATATGGCAGGCCGAAGAATTATTTATAGCAGTGCTAATTATATCAACAAAAATAGCAATATTAATACTGTGAGTGTCAAAATCCATTCTTGACAGTATGAGGTAAACAGAACTATAGTCAAACAAAGCAGCCAGCCTGTCTCTACTGTCAGCTCATGAATATGCACTTCAGGGAAAATACGCACACAGTTCAGAGAATTGGGTGCAGTGATTTCGTCTCCTTTGCAATTACTTTTGACTTTTTAAAAAAGATGTTCTTTATTTCTAATTCATACAATATTAAAAAGACTTGGATTTTTAGTTTTGAAATTCTTCGTGGGAAGAACCTCTAACAATGTACAAAACAAAAAACACGACTACCATACGTACACACACCTAATAAATCTCTGGCTTCTTTTAAATGTTAAAAAATAATCTTTTCCGTGATTTTGATGTAAGGAAAAGCATAAATTTCCTTTTTGATTTTTGTTCTTCTGGTCAGTTTTTATAATTTTATGATATTTTGAGCTTACTGGGAATATAAAATCAAATAAGTACAAGTCATTAAATTCAAAAGTTTTTAACATGAGAGGACAACATCTAACTTTTCAGTCAACCCCTCATATGTTAGATTTAACTCTGACTTTATTGCACGTTTTCAAAAATCTCAAATGTAGAGTTAGGAGAGATTATTCTAGGTCTAGGGCCACCACTAACTGATGTGATCTTGGTGTGTCACATAATCTATTTGGATCTCTGCCATAGCTGCTTCATCTTTAGGGTCCTCTTCAGCTCTAATAATATGAACATGTTTCTTTCAACATTGAATCTTTATTTTAGCCTCGGGTAGTGTGCCTGAAAGTGATATGTAGAGTACCAGGAAGGAGTATGTGTAAAACACTTGACTTTGCTCTTTACTTTTAATCCTTGATGGAAGTTTCATTTTAATAATACCTGCTTTCAGAGATGGTATAGTAGTTTGTGTCAATACATAACATTAAGTACTTATAATCTTTTATAGTTGGTAACTATGATACATTTATCAGTTTACGTAACTTTTTCACCATTTCACCTTCACTCATGAAGATAGATTGGTAATAGAATTTATAAACATAATTCTTTGCGTTTTACTCTGCATAAAGTTGCTTAACTGGAGAAAGCAGGTAATAACAGAATGAATTAACTCAGTAGTCTTCTAGTTCTATAAAATAATATTGATGTATTTCTTCAAGGTAAAAAGGTAAACTTGGGTTTTGTGTCTCTAAGCAAAAAGTAAATATACTTTGAGTTATCAGGAGCCATCTCCACATGATCTTATAAAATTGGTAATTTTTAACTACTGCCTTTGATTATTGATCCTACATCATACCCATCCAGGGATAAATTTACATAGGAGAGATGATAAGGTAGACAAAGTTGACTTTTGACGTAGAATAGTGGAAAGAATCTGCGTTAGAAAAGACTTTACAAATACTGCATGTCATGTATAGCAACAACTGCAGACAGTTCGTGTGTATCTACTTGATAGGTCTTTATCCAATGATAACCTGAAGTTTTCATTTAAAATTTCATTCAAGATGGAAAATTCACTCTCAGTTTCTTTATAATTGATTCAAATTCCTTTTGCTGGTGTGAACAGTAGTGAAAGGCTCAAAACCATCAAACACTTGTACCTGTTCATGAATGGAAACAGCAGTTTTTAGAAAGCTATACTTACAGTCCCTGAATTCTCCCACTTCCCCTACACTGATCCATAGCTCCAGATCTTCCTGGTACTGATCATAATATTTTATAAATCACCTCATAGACAGAATATACAGCAAACTCTCAATGTATTAGGGAATGTTAAGCTATTGTGGCCTGCCAAATGTCTAACTAGTGGGGAGAAATGGCAAGATAATTTTTAGATCACCCATTTGGCACAAGAGGTGGTATGAGTACCTTATTGTGTACAAATAAGGGAAAAAATATTCTAAGGGATATTTACAAGGGAGGCTGAGTTTAGATGATTAGTTAACTGAAACCTAGCACATGTATTGAGGAATTAATGTAGACTCTTTTGTAAAGACATTGATGCCAAAAGGACTAGCAAAATTTTTGGTGGGAAGCTTAGTGAAAAGAAAAGAAAGTACATTCTGTCCTTGTACTAAACAATAATACTAATGACAACTACAAGAGTAGCCAACATTAATGAGAGCTTACTCTGTACCAGGCATTGGTTATATCTGCATTTTCTCAGTTAATTACATAATGCTATGCGGCAGGTACTTTTATTATGCCATTTTTAAAGTTAAGCTAAGGCTCGGAACGGTTAAGTAACTTGTTCAAAGTCACACAACTAGTATAAACAGCTGGGAATTCAAATTCAAGTCCAACTCTTGAGAACCTAAGCTCTTAATCACCACCCCATCATTCCTCTATTCTGGGGCCATTTTCATTAGTGCTTGTCCAGATTTGTACTGGTAGTTTTATTTCAAGACAGTTATAGTGGATTTGGAGAAGGTTCCAGAGAAGGGCACAAGGTGAAAGAGCAGTAAGTGGGAGGAATGGTTGCTATGGCACAGTCTGTTTTTAAAATTTAACTCTTCAGTCTAGAATTACAAATGCTGAGAGGGAATTTGTCTAAAGGTTTTACAGTGGATGGACTGGGTAGCTGCTGCCTGATTTGGTTCAGCGAACAACAGTCAAGCTGAGTAACAGATGTTAAAACAGGCTGAGACAATCATGAGTAGGAACAGGGCAAAGGAAGCAGTAGCTACTGGGAGTACTGGGAAGGTTGAGGTCAAAAAGGAGAAGTAAATCTACGCAGACTGAGTTACCAAGAAGTAGGGATCATAAAAAGGGTGAGGCAGGACAGAAACAGAATATGTTAAAAACTGCAGCAGATCCTACCGACTTTGGAAGGCCCTTACATTTGTTGTTTTTTGTATGCGTCCTTATATTTGTTTTAGAAACCAACAGCTGGCTTAAATAGGGGCCACCTAGCGCTTGGGATACAAAAACAGTAGAGTTTGGGCACAAAAATCATCATCATCAATACTTAGAATTAGGTAGTAAATTTAGATACATTACAAAGAAATGCAATTTAGCACAAAAGCCTGTGTTGTAAGCCTTAGAATTACTTGTCATTTATTGAATACTTAACTGTGTGTCACTCATTTCTGAAATCATTGTTTCTGGGGGCATTTATAATGTAAGTTGCTGTCTGCTGTCCAGTTTTCAAATACAAGAAAACACGTCCTAGCTTTCCTGAGGATTTGATGGGTGAAATAAATTATACCTTAATTTTATTTAATTTCATTATGTAATTTAGACATTGATCTCCTTCCCACATTCATGGAATTTTAAACTAGGCTCCTCCAGGCTTATGGTGGAATAGAGTCTAGACTTCTCTTATGTAACTTTAACTTTTTCTTAATCTGTCACTATACTGAAAGAAAAGTTCATTTTTATTTGACAGGATAAATGCATTTCTGTCAGAGTAATCGGCTCAAATGATAAGCCCAGGTAAAGTCAGTGTACTTGAGTTTGGATTATATTTAGGATAGCCAGCATGAGTTACTGAAAAGGGAATTATAGAAAGTTTTAAGGTGAATTTTTGTTATTTCAAATAATCTTAATGATATCAAACCATGTACAAACAGATGTGTATGCCACGTATACATATGTACTCATACCTTTGTCTATGAGGTACTAGAGACTTCAAAAGTTTTTAAGAGATAATATTCACTGTTGAGCTGTCTTATATATATATGAGTTGGATCATCTGAATGGAGTCAAAGAATAATGAAAGATGAAAGTGCTATACCACCACTTAGGTGACTTTACTTTTCCTTATGACAATATCTCTGATGTTTTCTTTGAACTCTTATTTTTAGTGAATTAGGAAATAAGGTGCAATAACCATTTTGTATGTTTCAAGTAGGTACATCACTAAGAAAAATATGTTGTGAAATTAGAAAGATGATTTACATTCAGTTTATGCATGACACCTTTCCCCTTCAGGTTCATTGTCATGGTACTCTTGTTCTTGTTCTTTTGACATCTTGTGGTACCTAGTCTTTTTAACAGCTATGTTGTTTGCATCTCACCTTCCTATATATTTCTGACCCTTACAGAAATACCTTTGAGAACTCATGGTCTCAATAATTTTTTTTGTTCTGGTAAAGGGTTGAGAACAAAGCAATAGTATGTTGAAGGAGTGATTTGAGCTGAAAACAATATGGAAAAAAATGGACAGACTTCCAGGCCCTTCTGATTCAGATATTCTACATTATAGTATCAACATTTGTTATAAAGTGAAATACCAAAATGTATAAAAGCCAAAATAAATAGTTGTTATTCTGTACTTTCGTGTTATGCATACCTCTGTTTCTATCTATTATTTGTGTAATGATGATTTTATCATGCAAAAATGGGTGCATCCAGTGTAAAGTGAATTTGATTCAGTTTGGTGATTTATATGCAGTTTAACTCATGACTCAAGTTCTTTGACATTCATCACTCAAGAAAGGTAACATTTGGAGTTATACTACACTGAACTGCAATTCCTTAAGGGCAGGTACCACGTTCTGTCAACCTTGCAAGCCTTGGTGCTTAGCATTGTACCTGGCACACTGGAGGGATTCAGTGTTGATCAGGCTCTTTTGTAGCTGTCCTAGGAAGGGTTACTGTGATTCTTGCTACCAGGCTAGCCATTCCCATATTTTCTGTTGACTGGTTCAAATTTAATGTTATTACCTGTTATAGGCTTTCTCTGTACTTTTCTAAGACCCAAACATTTTTGCAAGTGCTTATGATCTTTTATCCTTTTAGATACTTAATGAAATTCTATCATGGCAGAATTTCCAATAAAAAATTATATTTACCATGATTCAAAAAAGAATGATATCAGATAGCACGCATCAATAGTAAAGCAAATCTGCTACAATCAATTCAGGATATTGTATTGAATAGAGTACACAGAATTACTTACCTAGTGATTCAAGGATGAAACCCAAATTTCATATCCTATATGATCCCTGTCTGGATAGCGGGATAACCCACAGTATTTTTTGTTCTTAATAGATTGAAATTGAGATTTTGAACATTTTATATGAGTTTCCTAATTCTTAAAAAAAAATTCATAGAATTTCACACAATTAAAAAACAGTTTTAGCTTATTTTCCCTTATTATCTACATTGTTTAGAAGTCTAGTCCAGGAAAACACTTTAATGTTAGGTGATATTATATCCTTAGCTCTTCTAGAAAGGAAAGAATGTAATTGGGCTGTGAACAACATGGAGGGTAATGTCATGAAACCACCACGTAGGATGCATGTTTATTCCTATATAACAGCTGACATGCTTTCTCATATTGATAAGACTTGCTAGTTAGACAGTGGGAAACTTACATGATTGGCCCAAGTCATAATTTGTCTTTCTGCTAACTGAAACTACAGCAAATTGAGTTGAAGTTGTTTCCAAAACAAAGGATAATTATGTCCTAGAATAATTAAAACTGGAGTTGCATTAACACTTATTTCAAGTGATTAATAGCTGTAGTATATTTTGGGATCTGTATCTAAGCATAAAAACATATTGTCATTTTTATATATTCAGGAATATGCTTTCTGAGAAAAGTATTGATTCTTGGGAATAATTATAATAAATTCGCGGACACACCTCCGACCCACGTATCTCCCTTCCCTCAACGTTTTTAAAATTAAGGATTCTGAAAACAAGGTGACCTATGTTTGGCTACCTTCCCCTTCACTTCCAATTCCTGGCTGCCTTTCTGAATCAAATCTCTCTAAGACCTGTGACCAATTGCCATGACGCCTTGGTTAGAGAAACTCTGCTTTGAAACTCTTCTACCTTCAGTTGGGCAAGCAGCTAGAGAACAGTACTGAAGTCCAGGGATACAGATCAGAAAAGAGTAGACATCGGGAAGAAAAGCTTGGGCTGCAGAGGTCTATGAAGCACTATGGGAGATCACTATTTGCTCATTTTAAGTATCCAAGTCTCCCCAACTAGCTAGAATGCTAAGGTAGCTGAATATGCTGAGTTTTCTTTGTCCTGGAGGCTGAAAAGAAATAGAGAGATAGGGAAACACAGAGATCTTCCTCCTCGTGCCTTAGCAGGGAGCTGACAGACTGTCTACCTTTGCTTTCACGAAGTGTGATATTTCTGTCCTGTAGGCTACTGCAACCACCACACCTGAGCTCCCAAGAGTTTTCAATGAAAATAACATCCATTTAAGGTGACCTAGTCATGAGGGAGAGAGGATCAGGTAGGAAAATCAGAGTACATATTCCAAGCAGCTAGTACTACTGGCAAAAATAAATGAAACCTGAATTTACGGGGAAAAAAATTAAGAACATTTAAGGAAATTCAAACACAGAACGAAAAAGAATTTCAGATACTAAGGAAAACACATCTCAATTGAACAGCTCAGTGGAAAATCGAAGGAGAACTTGGTCACTGTTGAAAGATGTATCAGTGAACTGAGAGGCCCAGTGCAAGAAATACATCAAAACACATAGAATACCAAAGTAAAACATGATGAAAATGTTGACTAAACAGGGTAAGTCTTGGAGGATAGATTAGAAGTCAAAACATGTGCATAATAGGACTTACAGAGGGAAAAATAAGAAGAGATGGAGGAGAGAGATAATTAAATAATAGAAGAAAAACAATTTCTCTGAGATTAGGAAAGATCAGAGCCTATGGATTGAAAAGGTTTACTGATTTATGGTCTTGCTTGAAAGAAAAGACACACTTAGGCATATCCTGATAAAAGTTTGGAACTCCAAATATAAATTGAAACATCTTACAAGCTCCCAAATAGGAAGAATAAGTTCCTATAAAGGGGAAAAATATCAAAGTATCATAGAACTTCATAGCCTGTAACATAGGAAGCTAGAAGATAGTGGAGTGACAGCTACACATTGCAAAAGGAAAATGATGACAATCCAAGAATTTGAACAGCAAGAAAGTTATCATTTGCTAGTCAAGGTGAAAGAAATACATTTAGGGATAATCAAGGAGTCAGAGCATATATAAGCATGTATAATTATTATACTCCATCTGAGAAAATGTCTGAGGATAGATTATAAGCAAACAACCCATGAACCAGAACAAAGACTTCAAGATGAGGAAGGTGAAGAGGAAAGGATATAGTGGTGAATAATGAGCATTTATATATAATTGTGTGTGTGTATAATTTCATTTGTGATAAAGATAGATGGCTAGTAAATATGTAATAAAATAGACAATTTCAGGCCTTTGAAATAAAAGGATCATATTTCTGTGAATAAATTTTTATAAGTACTGAACTGTCTCATTAGTTAATGGAGCGGGTGGGCAAGAGGAAAGTAAAAGAGGAGGAAAATGAGTGGTGGGAGATGAGCGGGAAGGAGAAAGACAAGATAGAGGGAAGAGAATGTGTGCTGAAGGTCTCATTTATTTAGGAGGAAAGGAAGGCGGGGCAACCTCTCGGTAGGATAAAAAGTGTCTCTCATATCTATATGTTCATTTGAGTAGAGAAAGGAAAGGTTAATGCAAGAGAACATCATGTAGAACTTACATATTAGGAAGAAGAAAATAGAATGCAGGGCCACTTGATCAAAGAAAAAATATGGAAAAGGAAAATGAGTAAACAATAAAGTAAAATAAGAATACGCAACTGGAAGATATACATGTGAGCACATCAGTTATTATGTTTAATATAGATTGAGTTCTCCCATTAAAAGGCAGATGTCAGATTGAATTTAAAAACATAAGCCCCTCAAATTATAACACGAGAAGAACACCTATGACAAAGTTATAAAGAAAGGTTGTTTGTGAAATGGTGGGCATAAAAGACACCAGGCAAATGCAAACAAAAGGAAAATAGGAAAACATGAGTGAACATGGATATCAAAAGGGGTTCTGTAATGATAAAAGGCACACTGTGAAAACCATGTAAATCTGTATACAGCCGATTTATTTATAGTAGACAAGTCCGTAAAGCAAAAATTGTTGGAAAGGTCCAGACAGCTCTGTTAAACACGTACAAATAATGGCTAAGAGAAATGGAATAATATAATTCATAAACTTAAATATATGTAGAATCTGATATTCTTTAAATAATTTTTTAATATCTTTGCTTGGCCACAAAGAAAAATTTACAAATTTCAGAAAGCAGAGATTTTACAGCACAATCTCTGATTATAAGCCAGTATAATTAGAATTTTAAAAGTTTTTCTAAAAGGTGACAAAAAATTCTTAACTCCTTAGAAATTAAAGAAAGCACTCCTAAATAACTCTTAGATAAAGATGAAGTCACTTAGAAAACAATGAAAAGGAGAATATTTTATATAAAAACCTATGGAAAATAGCTAAAGACATTGTCAGAGGAAAGCTGATGGCCTTAAATGCCTTCACTATTGAGGAAGATGGAAAATAAAGGATAATCTACTAAGCTTAAGAAGTTAGAATAAAGAATAATACAAGATAGAAGAAGAGAGAATTAATTTTTTAAAAGATGAAGTTGTTGGAATGGAAAATAAAATACAATAAAGTAAAATCAATCTAAACTTTGGCTCTTGGGAAAGACCAATACAATACATAAACTCCATGTGTAAATTAAAAAGTAGAGAAGAAAATGAGCCCAACAATTCCACTGTGAAATGGAAGAGAATTGAAAGCATATGTTCACACAAAACTTCTGCACAAATGTTCATAGCAGCATAATTTATAGTAGGTAAAAAGTGGAAGCAACTCAAATGTGCATCAACTTATCAATGGATAAATAAAAATGTGGTGTATCCATACAACAGAATATTATTCAGCCATAAAAAGGAATGACGTGCTGATACATGCTATAATGTGGATGAACCTTGAAAACATTATGCTAAGTGAAGGAAGCCAGATACAAAAGGCCACATATTGTATAATTCCACTTAGATGAAATGTCCGAAATAGGCAAATCCATTGAGAGAAAGTAGGTTAGTGGTTGCCAGGGGCTGGGGGAAGGAAGGATGGGGAGTGACTGCTTACTGGTATAGGATTTTCTTTGGCAGTGAAGATGTTCTGGAATTAGGTAGTTGGTGATGTTTATACATCCTTGTGAATGTACTAAAAGCCGCTGAATCGCACACTTTAACATGGTTAAAATGGTGAAGTTTATATTATATGAATTTTATCTCAATAATAATAAAGTTTATGGAAAAGAGAATGAGCAAAAATAGACACTAATTAGGAATCAGATAGTAGACAAAACTGGAAGATGAAAAGAATTTTGAAAGAAATCTAAGTACAACTGTCTGGAAATAGATTTGAAGACTATGAGAAATAGAACCTCTTTTAGTGAAATGCAAATTATAAAAATTGACCGGAAGAGCTAGAAACCAGGTACCTATTAGTATAGAAGAGATTGGAAAGTTGACCAAATGTGGTCACTTACACTTTAAAGAATGGATAATTTTGATGTAATTTAAATTATTCTAGGCCACTGAGAAATATTGAAATCTAATTTCATTTAATATCTAACTCTGATAAAGATTGTACAGAAATAAATTACAGTCCAATCTTACTTATGACATAAATGTGAAATTTCTATATAAAATATTAGCAAATCATGTTGCCAATAAATCAAAAGAAAATACACTGGGACCTAGAAGTGTTTTGTTTTTTTTAAATAGAAATTGAAGCATGCTTCAACAATAGGAAATATATCAACATAGTTTGTTATATCGCCAAGTTAAAAGAGAAAAATCATACATTCATCTCAATAGATAGTGAAAAGTAATTTGATACAAATCAACAGATATTCTTTTAAAAATCAATGATAAGATTAAAAGAGAATTTCTTAGATATAATAAATATTTTCATTCACAGCCAACAGAAAATATAATCTGAAATGATTGTCATAAAAATATTTCAATTAACTTCAAAACTAGACAGGAATCAGCTATGAGAATTACTTAACATTAACTAGGAAGCTTTAGCAAATAGCTTTAAGCAAAAAGCAAAAAGCTTTACAGTAGGCAAACGATATAAATGATATCAACATTTGTAAAAATGACCATAAAGTGTCTTTTCAGCTCATATGATCTCACCTAAAAAATTCTAAAACTCTAAAAATCTAGAAAAATTACTAAGAAAAGTTAAACAGGTAGTTGGATAGAAGATAATTAAATGAAAATCGATAGCTTTTCTCTGGAAGTAATAGGCATCTAGAAAACTTATTTTCCCGATAGGAAAAAATTATTTTATTTCTCATAGAAACATAAATTACAAAGTGCTTAGTAATAAAATTATTAGGAATGGTATAGAACCTATATTAAAAAAAGAGGTAATATCTTATTAAAAGACTTAAAGTAAGATCTGACTAAAGAAATCACACATTATGTTTTTGTATGAAAAAATAGCAAAATGTTAATTTTTCCAAAGTTAATAATTTATTTAATGTGATTCCAATTACATTTTCAATGGAGATTTCTTTTTCTTTTTTGAGTTAGACAATATTATTTTTAAGTTACATGGAAGATTAAGTGCTAATAAAAGGCAAGAAAGTATGAAAAACAGCAATGAAGAGGGGCTTGCGTTATACGTACTAGAACATATTACAAAGTCAGCTAGTGAAAACAATATGGTAATAGCACAGGAATAGACAAATAGATCCATTGAACAGATAGGAGAATCCTAAAACAGGAGACAGTTTATTTGGAAAATGATGGATCATTTAATTAATGGGATTGGTGTAACAGGTTATCTTTGTGAAAAAAAATGAAAACATATTCTCATTTTGCATGTTTTTCAAAAACAGTTAAGGTGAAAGGTTTAACTGAAAAAATAAAACAAAACAACTTGCCAAAAAATCTAGGAGAGTATAAAATCTTTTAACAAGAATGAAAACCCAGAAAGTTTAAAATGAGTTAACATAGTTTATTACATAAAAATAAGAAGGTTTTATATAAAAATAATATAATAAAATTATTAGGAAAATATAGATTTGGAAAATCTATATTTCCAAATATATAGATTTGGAAAAGTATGTGTACTTCATATTAATATGAAAGGTTAATATCCAAGAGCTCTTAGATGTTGCTAAGAAAGAAGTTATGAAACAACCCTATGTAAAAGGAAACGACAATTCACAGAAAAGTAAATTGTATTGGTTAACATAGGAGAAGATGTTCAAATTCACGAGTAATTAGCAAAATTCAAATTTAAGTAAGAGTGACGTATTGTGTCCTAGCATTTAAGAATTTTATTAGTCTGAGGGGTTTAACATTTATTGCTAGTGGTGATGTGGGAAAAACAGACTCATTTGTTACTGGCGGAAATGTGATACATTTTAACTTTTTTGAAATGCAATCTGGTAACACATATTAAAAGTTGCAATTCAGAATATCCTTTGATTTAACAATCTCATTTTTGGGAATACATCTCATAGAAATGTAAGTATCAATGACATGTGTTTTTTGGTTTCAAAGTTGTTACAGCTTGTTTGTAGTGGGGGGAAAGTAATTCCATCAGTAAGGTAATGCAAATAAATACTGGAAATTCACACCATGGAATATAATGCAGTCATTAAAAGATCCGAATTAAAGCTACCTCAGGTGATTTGGAATAATTTCCAGAAGTTATTGATGAGTAAGAAGAGCAAGTTATAGGAAAGTGTGTATAACATTAAATTTTTGTAAAATAATGACAAGGATCCTGGAATATGTATTTCATGTGTAATGTATGTATATGAATATATCTGTTTTATAGTGAAGTTATTTGCAAATGGAGAATAATATGGAAGGGTGCATGCTAAGTTGTTAACATGGATTACTTTGGATGGGAGGAAATGTAGAGGGAGAAGAGCAGAGAGCCAAGCAATGAAAGGAAAAGAAAAATTGCACTAAAAACACATTCATCATCATTTCACGTGCCTGTTGGCCATCTGTAAATCTTCTTTGGAAAAATATCTGTACAAATCCTCTGCCCATTTTTTGATTGGGTTGTTTGTTTTTTTGTTGTTGACTTGTATGAGTTCTTGATATATTTTGGATATTAACTTCTTATCAGACATATGATTTGCAAATATCGTCTCCCAAATTTTAGGCTGTCTTTTCATTTTGTTGATGATTTCGTTTGCTGTGCAGAAGCTTTTTAGTTTGATGTAGTCTCATTTGTTTATTTTTGCTTTTGTTTCCCTTGCCTGAGGAGACATGATATTCAAAAAGATACTGCTGAGACTGATGTCGAAGAGCATATTGCCTATGTTTTCTTCCTGGAGTTTTATGGTTTATGGTTTTTAAAGACATTCAAATCTTTAATCCATTTTGAGTTAATTTTTGTGTGGTATAAGATAATGGTCTACTTTCATTTTTTTGCATGTGACTGTCCAGTTTTCCTAACACTCTTTATTGAAGAGACTTTGCTTTCTCCGTTATAGCTTCTTGACTCCTTTGTTAAAAATTAGCTGTTCATAGATGTGTGAGTTTATTTCTGGGCTCTTGATTCTGTTCCATTGATCTCTGTGTCTGTTTTCGTGCCAGGACCATGCTGTTTTGAATAGCATAGCTTTGTAGTATATTTTGAAATCAGGGAGTGTGATGCCTCCAGCTTTGTTCTTTATTTCAGGATTGCTTGGCTATTCTGGGTCTTTTGTTGTTCCATATAAATTTTAGGATTCTTTGTTTTATCTCTGTGAAAAGTATCATTGAGACTTTGATAAAGATTGCATTGAATCTGTAAATTGCGTTAAGAAGTGTGGACAACATGAAAAGATGTTCAACGTCACTAATTATTAGGGAAATGTAAATCAAAACTACAATGAGATATCACCTCATGCTCCTCAGAATGACAACAAGTAACAAGTGCTGGAGAGGATGTGGAGAAAAGCGAACACTCATACTCTGCTGGTGGGAGAGCAAACTGGTGCAGTTTATGGAGATTCCTCAAAAAATTAAGAATAGAACTACCATATGATCCAGCTATTCCACTTCTGAGTGTTTATCTGAAGAACATGAAAACACCAATTCAAAAAGATATGTGCACATCTATGTTTATTGCAGCATTATTCACAACAGCCAAGACTTGGAAACAACCTAAGTGCCCAGCAATGAATGAATGGATAAAGAAGATGTGCTATATATATATATACAACGGAATACTACTCAGCCATAAAAAGAATGAAATCTTGCTATTTACAACAACATGGATGGACCTCGAAGGCACTATGCTAAGTGAAATAAATCAGACAGAGAAAGCCAAATACTGTATGATTTCACTCATATGTGGAAGATAAAGAAAAGAACAAGAGCAAACACATAGACACAGAGAATAGCTTGTTGTTTACCAGAGTGGACGAGCAGAGGGAGGAGGGCGAAAGGGGTTAAAGGGCACGTGTGTACAGTGACAGATGGCAATTAGACTTTTGGTGGCGGACATGATGTAGTCTATAGAGAAGTAGAAATATCACGATGTATGCCTGAAATTTATATCATGTTATAAACCAGTTATCATAATAAAATTAATTAAATTAAAAAACACATTAAAAACCCCACTTATGCTTTTTGATAAAATTAGACACATTTGAATATATATGTATAAAGAAATTAAAATGTTTGAAAATAATTATGGCTACTTTTGATGGTCATGATTTGTTTTTCTGAATATTGGTACCCAGCAAATGCTTTTTTTCCTTTCCATTTGCAGTTTCTTTAATTTTGTACCACATGCTACCGGAATTTTCTACATGTTCTAAAAAATCTTTAGATAATCTTCCAGCGTTTCAGGCCAAAGAAATTTATCTACAAATGATTTATAGTTTGAGATCAAATCAAACTCTATGAGTCATACCCATGTCAAGGCTGATGTGCAGCTGGTATCCTTGGTAAAACATGTTTCAGTTTGTTCAGTGCTCATTTTCTTTGGTTGGTACCTTCTGTGTCAGTTGTTAAATGTTTCTAATATTACCCCTGTCAATGTTACAAATTAATATAACAACAAGTGTGCATGAATCGAAGACTTGCCCATAGAACGTGCTTAATAAATACTTGCTGATTTGATGTAATGGATTTTAGGTACAGTAATGATTTTAACAAGGTAACAAAATGTAGAAGTGTAAGCATTTAAGAGTATTTAAGAATTAAACTAGAAGTCAGCATATAAGATGATTTTAGGCAGAACTCTGGACTTGTGTGTCTCAGAATCTTAATGTTTGAAATAGTATATTTTTCTCACTTATTTCACACAATCTTTGTGAAGCTCAAGTGAAGTCATAAATGTCTAAGTGCTTTGAAAAACATTATGCATTGTGCAGAGAATGATGATGATGATGAAATCTGAAGGCAGTCTTTTTTACACTTAAGGGACATATATTTCATTTTATATATATATTTCAAGTTGCATGTTTGATGATAAGCCTCTTGGCATATAATAATAGAACATATTACTGGTGAAGCTATTAAAGCCTCAAACAGGCAAAACAGTGGGATCTGTGGAAGGTGTGAAGACATTTAATTGCTTAAAGTCCAAGATGATTCTCCAGAATTTCTTTATTTTCCTAGTCATTGAGAGAAACTCTTTATTCAAGTATATCTCCTGATGACTTCTTGTTCTAGTATAGAGATATTAATGTTTTGTGGGAAGTCTGGGCCTTCATCACATCTGGACAAAATGATAATGTTGTGTTGTGTTTTGACTTAATAAATGGTCTTGGACAGCTAGGCACAGCTGTGTAATCTGTTGTTATATTTCATTAGAATTTCTCTCCTTGTAGTTTGTAACTGCAGTTAATAGCGAATATAGCATGAATACTTTAAATGATAAAATCTTTATCATCTTTTAGTAACCAGACACCAAATTTACCATTGGATAATTTTTTTAGGGGTGTGCGACTATCAGGAAATACCTACATTATGATTTATTGATTAAAACTAACACTGCAAAAGGGTAAAAACCTTTACATTCTTTTGTTACAGAAACATGGGTATAATCTTAATACTCTAGAATCGGTACTACTAAAGATACCTAGATTCTGGTTAGGGGAAAATGGAATGGATGAATGTGTTTCACTAAGTCTAAGTAAATTATTATATATGACTCTTTCCAAGAATATATCCTCATTTTAAAATTTTCCTGCCTTGATAATTTGGCTTGTACTTTCTCCATAAATATTCTTGCTATTTCACTGGTCTAATATCCTTCAGTTTCTCTACCATTCTTCTCATAATGGAGACAATGTTATAAGAAAGCTGAAAAGATAGATCTTAAAAGAGGTAACAGTGTTTCTTTGTATTTCTTTAAATAGACCTTCCTTGAGGCTAGTAGTAAAAACTACCTGAATTGGTTCTATTTGATATTATGTATTTCACTTAATGAAATCATTCTAATCAGACATATTTGCACTTTGCGCTTGTGTATTGATTATCTTTATTAAATATGAAAGTAACAGTAATTATGATAGATATATTTTATAATATATCTCTTCACTCTTGCTTAGCAATATTAGTGTTAATAGTACAGTAGAAGGACTTTTTAGAATACGCTGTATGTATTCTTGGATGTATATGTCATTGCCAGTCATCTTTTATTTCTGTTCTTGTCCTGCCTCCTTTGAAGAAAATTTCTAACCACCAATGATTGCTCCTCCAAATGCAAGTTGCAGTTCGATAGAGAACAGTAAGGAAATCTTCAAGTAATCTGTTTATTCCGATCCTCAAGAAACCAAAGTGATCTTCCTTTAATTCTAAATATTCTTTCAGTTTCTTGTAACTCAGGAAAGAAGTTTCTTTCACTTCAAAGTAAACCCTGAATCCCAGTATCTTTTATCAATATCTTCTACTTCACCTTGGAATGGGCTGAAACCAAATCATTATTTCTTCAGACTGTAATCAGCTTTCCAAAATATGGCACCTATCATCCCATTCGCTGGTCAGGCCAGTTTATTTCAGTTTATCCCTCCAAGTCTCTGAATTCTTTGAGTCTCTGAGGCTCAATCTTAAAACTGTGGTTATTTTTATTTTTCTTGGTTCTTTTTTTTTAAAATTAAGTTTTAACTTGACCAAGTAAAAATATTTACTTGTTTAAACCTTTAAATTGCAACTTTTACATTTATAGTTGCCTTGAATAGTATCAATCTTTTTAGCTTCCCTTGGACCTCATATTTGGAAGTCAGTGGATAATATAGAATATGGTCTGTGAAACCTGTAGCATCTACATCACCTGGAAGCTTAGAATGCAGAATCTCAAACCCCATCCCGGACCTAATGAGTCATCATCTTCATTTTAATTAAATCTCAAGTATACATGTATACATTAACGTTTGAGACATACTGTTAAACTATGTGTCATTTTTTTAAATTGGACTTCAGGTGCACAGACTTGCTTAATTATAATACCTTTCATAGTCGTTGTTCCCTTTATTACCTCTTTTATTTCATTCTTCAGTCGTTTATTATTTTTAATCAAAATGAATACCTATAAATTCAAGACCTACAGAAAGAATTAACAATAATTTGCATCTATGTGCTCTTCCCCTACTCACATCAACACTCTCCCAACCAGAGGTAACACTATTCTCAATTTTATGTTTATTGTTCCATTGTTTTTTCAAAAAGTAATATATATATAGCTATGTCACTTATCTAAATATGTGACTAATATATCAATACCATGCTATATGTAACTCTTAGAATTTGTTTTTTTTTTGCTCTCAACATTATTAAAATTCACCCATGTTTTTGTAAGTAACTGTAATTCATACAGTTCATTTTTCACTTTTATACGATATTTATGACAGTACCACAGTATATTTATCCTCTCTCCTGTTAATGGGAATTTGGATTGTTTCCTGTTTTTTTTTTTTTTTTTTGGCTAACAAGAATAGTGCTGGTATAAACATTCTTGTATATGTCGCTTGGTGACATTTGCAAGACATAGTCTTAAGTATATACTGAGATTGGAATTGCTGGATGATAGGTATGTAAATGCTCAACTTTGCAAGAAATCGTCAAATTATTTTTCCAAAATGTTATTACCCATCTACACTCTCACTAGCAATGTATGAGATCTCTCTGTTGACCCATATTCTCTTTAACACATGGTATTGTCAGATTTATTAATTTTTGACACCTGAATACATATCTCATTGTGGTCTGGATTTGCAT
This sequence comes from Equus quagga, assembly GCF_021613505.1. Classification (NCBI taxonomy): domain Eukaryota; kingdom Metazoa; phylum Chordata; class Mammalia; order Perissodactyla; family Equidae; genus Equus; species Equus quagga. The sequence continues at coordinate 17,022,586 of NC_060270.1, read as the reverse complement.
TTTCTTGTTTACCAATGAAGCTGTGAACATGTACATGTGTTTTCTCTTCTGTAAAATAGTTCTGCATGTCTTTTGCCCATTTTCTCCTTTATTTTAATTTTTTATGGATCTTTTCTATTTATTTGCATGAGTTCTTTATATATTCTAGATACTAATTCTATTTTTTCTCCTGATTCATAACTTGTCTTTTAACTACCTTGAGGGTATTCTAATGCACAGAAAAATCTTAATTTTTATGTGGTCATACTTATTTTCTATTACGATTAGTGCCTTTTCTATCTTCTTTTTAATAAATCCTACTCTGAAGTTGATTGTTGTATATTATGTAGAGATTAAAGTTTAAGTTGTTTTCTAAAGGGAAGCACAATTTTCCAGCTCCATTTAATCTGTGTTCTTGTCTTCCCTCAGTAGTTTACCCTGCCCTCTCTCATATAGCAAAGGTTCGTATAAGTGAGGGTGTGTTTATAGACTGTTTTTCCTGTGATGTTGGTTGATTTGACTATCCCTATGCCAATAACACATTGTCTTAATTACTAGAGCTTCATAATAAGACCTTATGTGTGGTATAGAGAGTCTCTCAGAATTCATTTTTTTAATTCTACCTTTTCCTTAAATGTCAGCTTTTTTTCTCCCCAGCTAAATTTTAATTTAGAAACTATATGCTTCATTTATTTATGCCTACAACCTAGTTATTAATACATATATTTTTTAATATCTTTAAGTTTATCCAAAGCATTTCTTACAGTAACTGTTTATTTTGGCTTGCAGTTTGTTGATGATGCCAGCCTGTGAAATTTAAAAGCAAAAACCCAACAAAATGTAATACCAATCTTATAATATTCAAACTAATTCAATATGAATACTACTCCAAATTCATTTATTTACCTTAGGATGTCATTTATATCATAATTTATTTTTTGTTTTTCTTCCTTTTTTTTTTTTTTTTTTGAGGAAGATTAGCCCTGAGCTAACGCTGCCAATCCTTCTCTTTTTGCTGAGGAAGGCTGGCCCTGAGCTAACATCCGTGCCCATCTTCCTCCACTTTATATGTGGGATGCCTACCACAGCATGGCTTGCCAAGTGGTGCCATGTCCACACCTGGGATCTAAAACAGCAAACCCCAGGCCGCCAAAGTGGAATGTGTGCACTTAACCACTGTGTCACCAGGCAGGCCCTATATCATAATTTCTTAGTTTAACAAAATAAAAACTATTCACTTAGATTACTTTTAGCAGTTTTTATAAATCTAATGAAAAATTATCCAATGGAATCACATCCATTCGGGGATTATTATAATTTTTAACTAACTCTTCAATATCATTAAATGCCAGACAATGTTTAAATACTTACATTTTTAAAGTCTTTTGTTCCCTACAACTCCACAAGGTAATTAATAATATTACCCCTATTTTACAGATGTGGAAGGAAAGGTCAAGAGAGGTTCAGTGGCTTGTTAGCTTGCTTGTTAGGGATGCAGATGGTATGTCCAGGTAGTGCTAAGAAATGTTTCCTTGTGAAAACTTCATTGAGCTAATTTTATGATGGTTAGACACCTCAACCTTCCCTCAGTGCCAAATATTTTTATTCAGGAGAATCAAGTTAAAAACATTAACATCAAAGCCAATCTTGAGAGGGAAGATGCAAGGTACATGACTGTGAAGAAGTATGTAAGTTGCCTTGGAAATGGGGATTGGATGTATAGTTACTGGTTTTGAGTACTAGGTTGATTGTATGTGTGACGTGGCGTCAGGTCTCATCAGGTTTAGCTTTGGCCGTTGGAACCTTCCTCACTCATTTGCCTTTTTCCCTTCTCAGATGTCCAGAGCCTGTATAGTGGTATATTTGTCAGAGGATTGACAAGTATTCTGCTTAATGTTTCTAATAAAGACACACTCTTTGACAATTTAATCTGTATCCATTCTTAATCCTTTGTGTTTTTGGAGTGCTTTCTTCTTTTGTTTCCTATTCTCTGTGTCTATTTTGATTTTTAAAATAAAAATATATGATCAGATAGGTAAATAAATATATGTTTTATTAATGTCATATATTAAAATATATTCAACTATTCTGCTCTTCTAGATATTATTTGTTAAATTCTGTGAAAGACAAATATTAAGGAGAAAGAAGTTTCTATGAGATGGAATGAAAATAGGTGCCCACAAAAGTATTAAGAGATGGGGGCTCCTAATATTTCTACTGTGTGCTGACAAGATATCTTAGTGGGATGTAGATTTAAGAAAGTAGAGGAAAGAACCTTTGCTGACCTGGAGAGGATGCAATAGGGAGAGGTGCATGACGGCACAGCATACACAACTAGCCTGTGACAGATCATTTGGAAAGGAGCAAAAAATAGAACTTTATGGCAAATCATGCACGTTTTTCACAATGACTGGATTTTTGAGATGAATTACTAGGCTTTGACCTTTTGGTTGATACATTTTTGCTTGAAGAGTGAATGTTTTATGTTGGAAATTAGTGTGCAGAGAAGACAGAACTTAGAGAGGAAGCGGTAGGTGGAAAATGATCTGGCTATGTGAAGGGAGGCTTATGGAAAGGTGATTGTCAGTAGGGGATGGACATTGAGGTACTTAAAATGGGATATAACCCATAAGGGATAGAAATATATTAGGCAGAATGTATAGCAGTTGTAGGAATGTGTGGTCAGAAAGAATGAAGGATAGGATGTGTGTGGATAGCCTTTACAGATGAATGTTCGTTGGAAGAGCAAGAGCTCAGACTTTATGGAGAAGCAGGGCACATAAAGGCATTATGGGATTGTGATACCTTTTAAATGAGTTAAAATCTATGGAGACCAAGGATCTCCTCAGACATATAAGGTTGTACAGATATATAATTTAACTTGATTTACATGAAACGTAGGAAGGAATATTTTGATTGAGGAAAATTTTTTAAATTCAAGGGAGAATGGAGAGCAAGAGACAGGTATATGCTAACATTTTGTTAATGGAGATAGAGGAGAGAATTAGAGAGTCTCTGTTCATTGGCTTTGTGATCTAAAGTCAGTTGGGAAGCCCCAAAATTTAGAAAAAGAATGTGATCTTGATATTTAGATTCATACTTTAAAACTTCAGTTTGGCCTCGCAAATTATTTATTTATTTATTTATTTGAGGAAGATTATCCCTGAGCTAACATCTGCTGCCAATCCTCCTCTTTTTGCTGAGGAAGACTGGCCCTCAGCTCACATCTGTGCCCATCTTCCTCTACTTTATATGTGGGATGCCTACCACAGCATGGCGTGCCAAGCGATGCCATGCCTGCACCCAGGATCTGAACCGGCGAACCCCGGGCCACCGAGAAGCAGAATGTGCAAACTTAACTGCTGTGCCACCGGGCCAGCCCCGCAAGTTATTTTTTAACTCCCCTCTCCCTTCATCCCCCATCTCTACCTTCTAATTTTTGCCTTTTGTTTCATGATTAAAATTGAGACAGTTCACCATGACATTGCTCACATATTCTTTTCAATGAAGATATTTAAGATATGTTTGCATTTGCTGCATAGCCAGCTTCTAATAGTCTCTGCCTTCAGCATTTAGACAGGAAACTGAAATTAGATTCTAAATGCTCAGAAGAATCCTCTAAGGTCTAGAAATACATAGTTTCATTAAGATTACAAAAAAGACCATTGAACTTGACAAAGTCACTTTCTATTCTAATTCAAAATTTCAAAATCAAAAAATGGGAAAACTTTTTCAAATACACAACGAGATTTCATGGAAAATAAACTATTTTATTTATACTGTAAAAATAAACTTTGAGCTTTGAGAATAAACTAGACTTGGTTATGTTGAGATTTTGTAAATAGTGGAAACTGGTCTTTCTATAGGTGTTTATTGGAATATGGTAGTTTAGTGATGGCATGAATTTAAACATCATGAAATTAATCTTTATATTCCTCAAAAATAAGACCATCTTTGGAGACTATAATCTCAGTGAAGGTTTATAATCTTTCTTGCCCCAATTCTTTGTGTCAAACTAAAAAAAGTTGGAAAATAATTCTTTAAAATACTCTCCTTCCCCATAGACAATACTTCCATTGATTGTCAAGTAATGTATCTAGACTAGCCCACTAACAGACTTTCCCTTCATTATCCCTGACTCTTGTATTTATTTGCCTCACAGTCTGGCATGTTTCTGGTTCAAATCTCAATGGAGGACAGACTGAAAATCTTGCTTCCATCCTCTTTTACTTTTCCCATTTTTCCCAGAGATGGTTCTGATTTTCACTTTAAATTAGTTCAGTCATCCAGAGAAAAAAAAGGATGATAGTGACAATAGGTAAAACATGAAAGGTAAAATATTAATTGCTAAGATAGGATAATAGATATAAGAGAGAATTAATTTATTATACACTATTTTTTATGCTTTAAAATTTTTATAATAAGAAGATTTTTAAAGTGCAGTCAGGAAAAAAAAATAAATTAGCCCAACCAACAGATGGGTTTGTTGGCCAGTTATAGCTAGATATGAATTCAGGGAATTTCAGGGCACAGACTATAAAATTGACTTTATCTCAACAGGTTATAATTTTCTGTTATTTAGTATGGTCAGTCCAGGGTTTAAAGCACTTTAAATTATTACCTTAAAGGTAAAAGCTCAGATCTGAAACTACCAAACAGGGCAGACTGTCATCACTTCTCATTAATTCTGAAGTTTCATCCCTTTTCAAATCTCTGCTCTATTTCTTTCTCTTCTGGTTAAAGCCGTTTTCAAATTGTGGCTGTTCCTTGCCATGCTAGCTAGAATACTTCAATCTGACTCAAAGATTTTCCATTTTGTACCTTTTTCTTGTTTTGTTTTGTTTTTTCCTTCAGTGTACTTAATTACTGCCTCGAGTTAAATATGTTCTATTGTGCCAATCTGTTATAGTAGAAAGGGCACTGGATTGAGAGTCATGAGTTTTTACTCCCAGCTTTCCCATCAACTAGCTTGGTGATTTGGGGGCAATTATTTCACTCCTTAAAATATTCTAATGTGACATTCTCTTCAGTTTCTCTTTTGGAGATTTTTACCCATTCAAACCTGTTTTCTTTTCTTTCTTTCTTTCCTCTTTTTTTTTTTTTTTTTTGAGGAAGGCTGGCCCTGAGCTAACATCGTGCGCATCTTCCTCTGCTTTATATGTGGGATGCCTGCCAGACCATGGCTTGACAAGTGGTGAGTAGGTCCACACCCGGGATCCAAACCTGTGAACCCTGGGCCACTGAAGTGGATGTGCAAACTTAACCGCTGCGCCACCAGGCTGGCCCACATTCACACCTGTTTTTAAAAAAATGCCTTTCCTAGATTAAGGTGCTGTGACACTCTCTCATTTGCCCTTGTCTGAGTTAAATGCATCTTGATGGTCGCATCCCCCTTAAATCTTCATATTGTATGTGTGCATTCCTAAAACAACTCCTACTGACTTTTTTAAAATTGAATTTCTTCAAATAGATGTTATTTTTTAGAACAGTTTTAGATTTACAGAATAATTGAGAACATAGTACAGAAAGTTCTCTTATGCAACACCCAGTTTGCCTTATTATTAGCATTTTGTATTCGTATGGTACATTTGCCGCAATTAGTGAACCAGTATTAATACATTATTGTTAACAAAACCCATGGCTTATTCAGATCCCCTTGGTTTTTACCTAATGTCTTTTCCTGTTCTAGGATCCCATCCAGGACACCATATTACATTTACAGACTTTATATTTTCAGCAGTTTTAGGTTTACAATAAAATTGAGAGGAAGGTATAGAGATTTCCCATATACTCTTCCCCAATACATGTATAGCCTCCCCCATTATCATCATCACTCACCATAATAGTACATTTTTTTACCAAGGATGAACTTACATTGACATATCATAATCACCCAAAGTCCATTTTTTCCTTAGGGCTCACACTTGGTGTTGTACATTCTATGGGTTTGGACAAATGTATGATGTCATATATCCACCATAATAATATCATACAGAGTATTTTTACTGCCCTAAAAATCCTCTGGGCTCTGCCTATTTATCTACTTCCCCCACCTACCTTTGCTGGCAACCACTGATCTTTCTACTGTCTATAGATTTGCCTTTTCCAGAATACTATAAGGTAGAATTATACGGTATATAACCTTTTCAGGTTGGCTTTTTTCACTTAGTAATATGCATTTAAGATTCCTCTATGTCTTTCCATGGGTTGAAAGCTCATTTCTTTTTAGCACTAAATAATATTCCAGTCTAGATGTACCACAGTTTATTTATCAATTCACCTGCTGAAGGACATCTCGGTTACTTCCAAGTTTTGGCAATTTGAATAAAGGTGCCGTAAACATCCATGTGCAGGTTTTTTTGTGGACCTAAGTTTTCAACTCCTTTGGATAAATACCAAGGAGCATGATTGCTGGATTATACGCTAAGAGTATGTTTGGTTTTGTAAGAAACTACCAAATGTTTTCCAAAGTGGCTGTACTGTTTTGCATTCCCACCAGCAGTGAATGAGAGTTCCTATTGCTCCGTGTCCTTGTCAGCATTTGCTGGTGTCAGTGTTCTGGATTTTGGCTATTCTAATAGGTGTATGGTGATATCTCATTGCTATTTTAATTTGCATTTCCCTGATGACATATGATGTGGACCATCTTTTCATATGCTTATTTGCCATCTATATATCTTCTTTGGTCTATTTTTAATTGGGTTGTTTGTTTTCTTATTGTTGAGTTTTAAAAGTTCTTTGTCTGTTTTGGATAACAGTCTTTTATCAGATGTATCTTTTGCAAATATTTTCTCTTGATATTGTCTTTCACAGAACAGAAGTTTTTAGTTTTCATTTTAATGAAGTCCAGCTTATTAGCTTATCTTGGGGACCTCCCTATGATTGGATCCCCTGGAGTTTTGAACTCTCACAGTTGTCACGCTGAGCCTCTAGCTATTGGCCAATTACAGTTCAGGGTTCCTACCCCAGCACTGGTTCCTGTGGTAATTTCTGCTGGTGAGTCTGTGTTCCAGGAAGCTGTGACTCCCTGTACTTGCCTGTCTCTCCACTTCTGGTGGCAGTGGTTTGTCCTGTTTTCTTCTCTCTCTTAGGCATCCAAGAAGAATTGTTGATTTTTCGGTCTATTTGGCATTTTACTTCTTATTAGGACAGAACGGCGACTTCTAAGCTCCTTACGTGTGGAATCAGAAATGAGAAGCCCTCCTACTGAGTTTTATTAGTTAAATGCGGTACACAAATCTGATCCTTATCACTAACCCTAAATAAGTAATGTACAATTTAGTGCTTGCGTGCTCTCTCTTTCCCCTTTTGTCTTCTCTCTCTCACTCAATAATCTCTTTTAGAATGATGGTGTTGAGTAGGATTAGAGCAAGGAATCATGAAATTAAAATATTTGAGAACTACTTCATTCAATTTAGAGCTGTTAAATAAGAAGTCAACACTTAGGTAAAGTAAAAACAAACACAAAAACACAAATAAGATGTATTAAATGCTTACTGTGTGCCGGGCATTGAGCTGGGTGAGTTCAGCATCTAAGGGTTCAGACTCTAGAATTAGTCTGCTGGATTTAAGTCCTGCTTCTAGTGTGTTAGTTGGGGGACCTTGGACCTCAATTTCTCATCTGTAAAAGGTATAATAATAGAACTTATAGAGTTTTGTGATTATTACATGAGATAATATATGTAAGATGTTTAACATAGTGTCCATCATATGGAAAAATGTTTGACAAATGCTACTTGTTACCAATTATTGGATTATCTCATTTAATCATGGTAAAAGCCTTGTGCTATAGGTACTTTTGTTTCCCCATTTTAGAGATGAGGACAAAGAGCTTACTTATATTAAGGTATTTGTCTAAAGTAGTAAGGCCAAGATTTGAACTTAAATAGTCTGAATCCAGAACCCATACATCTTTAACTTTCATGCTCCATTCCCTCTTAATTAGTAATAAAGAGATAAAAGAGAATCTAAGGACTCAAAGAAATTATTCTTTTAGTGTCGTCTCGAGTCTTGTGGTCGTCTAAGTGATTAATCAGCTATTCTCTTAGGGTTGGCCAGATGAAATGGTGATCTTGTTTTAGTGGAGCACCCAATATTTTAGACATACCTATTTTTCCAATATTATTTTGTTGGGTTTTTTTGGTTTTGATGAATAGGTAGTTATTTTATTAAGATATTTTTAGGTCTATAAAATAATATATGTACTATATAGAAAATATTGAAAATACAGAAAAGTACACAGAAACAAAGCATATGATTCCAGTACTCAGAGGCAACTGCTTTGTTTTAAGATTATGTGCACTTTTTATTATTTAAAAAAATTTTCCCCAGTTTTATTGGGTGTGATTGACAAATAAAAATTATGTATATTTAGGTTGTACAATGTGATTTTTTAAAGGAGTACGACATGGTGATTTAATATATGTATACATTGTGAAACGATTGCCATAATCAAGTTAATTAACACATCTATCATCTCACATAATTACCTTTTCTTTTTCTTTTGTGGTGAGAACACTCAAGAGCTATTCTCTTAGTGAATTACAAGTATACAATATGTTATTATTAACGATAATCACCACACTGTATGTTAGATCCCCAGAACTTATTCATCTTATAATATCATTTGGGAAGAGATAAGTTGATTACTGAGGAAATTTAGTATATTACTGAGGAATATAAAATTAGACTCTAAATTTTATTTGAAAGTCATTCCCCACCTTGAACGAACATACTAGCTATTATAAGTTTTCATATGGGCATATCTTCCTTAATTCAATGGTTTTTCATAAAAAGCTATTTTCTAGGAAAGTGTCAAAAATATTTGGCTGTACCAACTAAATTTTCAGGTCCTAGAACTGCCGGTGATAATAATGTGAATGTGTCCTTGGACTTTGGGCCTAGGTAAATAGCTTAATAAAATTTATTATCATTAGATATCACCTTATTAGTATAAAACATTGTTTGTTAGTTCTGGCTAGGATTTTTTTTTCCGGTAGTTTGGGAACCAGGCTTCATGGAATGGTAGGTGAAAGTTCAATTTTGTAACTTACTACTTGCAAGATCTTGTGCAAATTATTTACTCTCTCTAAAGCTCAATTTATTACTGTGAAAAATTAGGATAATGTCAAATGACTTCATAGGGTTGGCAGTGAAGATTAAATTCAGTAGTCGATGGGAAGAGATTTTTTTAAGCTGTTTTGCGACAGAAAAATATAAATTGTTGATGTCATCATTACTAGTTAGCAGAGATCCATAATGCAAAAAAAATTGAGAACCTCTAGTTTAGCGTGAAAAGGAGGAAATGTATTCTCATTTAATGAACGTTTTCTGTGAGTCAAACACTTTATATCTTTTTTCACTTAATACTTTTGCCCCATTTTTCCTAATGGAGAAACTGAAATTCAGGAAAAATGAGTAACTTGTTTCAGGTCACAACTAGCGAACATGGAGGCTTGATTCAAATCCAGGCTTGTTTGACTTTAAAGCCCATGTTCTTTCTACCAAAACGCTCTGCTTCCCTACACCTGGAGATGGAGTGTGCCTTCCGTGAATAATTAAGGATGAGATGAAAAGCTAATCTTTTAGATTCTCATTAAGATACAATGATATCTTACATTTATTATTCCTCCTTTTACTTTCTCTAAATATTTCAAAATGATTTGCTGATTTTTTCTTATAACAGCACTATGTATTGGGTAGAAAACTTTGTGAGATTTCAGATGTGCTTAAGTAACTAAATACTATCTATCACAAGCTGGTTTTTCTCTGCCTCAGGTCACTTATCTGAAAAAAGAGTCATGAAGAGCATTAATGGTTTGTAATACAGTGCACAAGTGAATAAAATATTTTATAAAAAATCAAAATTCTTAATTTTAGTGAAGCAAATGGTATATTTAATAATATATTTCAATTGATTTTTTTTTTTTTGAGGAAGATTAGCCCTGAGCTAACTGCTGCCAATCCTCCTCTTTTTGCTGAGGAAGACTGGCCCTGAGCTAACATCCATGTGCATCTTCCTCTACTTTATACTTGGGATGCCTATCACAGCATGGCTTTTGCCAAGCGGTGCCATGTCTGCACCCAGGATCCGAACTGGCGAACTCCAGGCCGCAGAGAAGGGGAATGTTCGAACTTAACCGCTGTGCCACTGGGCCGGCCCCCACAATTGATTTTTTTTATAATACTTAGGCAGTCATGATTTCAAATTCATTGATGAGCGTTGCTCACTTTATGCAGAAAATATCCCTGTGGAAACAACATTTAACCATTTCTTATCCTCTGGGGAGTGTCTGAGAAAAGGCAAGTTCCATGTAGTTTAAGTAATCAACATGGTGTAGGTCACACAGAGGAATTAACAAGAAAGATCACAGAGACTGAATTGCATTCAACTTCCTTCTCAGTCAGCTTTTCACAGTATAGCTTATTTTGTTGGAAGTTCATTCTCTTTTACAGAACATTAGGCAAATCTATACTCATATATAAATATGAAAACATTTCAAAATCCAAATAGAAATTATTTTTGGATTATCTGTATTTTAATTTTTATCTGTTGGAACAAATGATCAAAGGTTATTGTATTTTCAACAGCTCTGGAGAGTATTATCTTTCCTGCAAAGGTATAATAGACTACGTATGAAGACAATAGCAATGCTTGTGCAGTTAATTGATCATTTTTGTCAATAATGGAGTTACCAGAATTTTTACAAACAATAAACTGCAAGTTATGGTGGCACCCTATGTACATTCATCCAATAATATTTATTTAATTATTGAGCACTTAATACATTCAGAACGTTGTACTTTGCACTCTACTAAGATACAGGGATGGCTACAACATGACTTTGCCTCCAGGAACCTTGAAGATTTGTGGAAGAGAGAGGCATGGAAACAACCAACTCTATTTGCCCTAACAAATATTCCTGATTTTTTAAAATTAATTTCTCTCTTTCCTGGGGAAGAAAATTAATTTTTATCAAGTGTTCATTTTGTGTAGACACTGTACTCAGGAATTAATATAGTCAATGTGCTTTAAATAGTGCCTTGTACTTTGTAGGTGCTCAACTAATGTTATCTGTTATTATTAATCTAATATAATCATCAAAACAACTCCATGAGATAGCGATTCTTATTCTTGTTTTATGGATGACCCGTATGAGACATAGATAAGTATAATTTACTTAAGGATACACAGCTAATAAGTACTGTTCAGATCTTAATCCAAGGCCCATGTGTAGAACAGTGGCCTCTTAAACAGTGTGCAGGCATTCTATGAAATGTGTGAGATGATGTATTAGGTTTTGAGAAGATGTCAAAACTTTTATGTATATTTTTTTATTTAGAAAACCTAAGAAATTAAAGTTTCCTAATCTTTAACATGTAAATTGTTGCTGGCAATGTCCAAGTATCATTTACATGAATTGTGAGTTATACAAAGCATCTTGGGGGAGAGTGGAAATTGATTTGTTTTAAGCTTTGGAGGTACTGAATTTTATCTGTGCCTTGTTTTGAGGAATGACATATTACGTTATCTAGTTTTAACTAAACCAACTCTTACAAAACAGACAATGACTAAAAGAATAGCAGAATAAAGATAAGCACATTTGAACAAGAATATCTCTAATACATATTATGAACATTTTGTCAGCTACAGTACAAGGTAAAAACAATGATGATTTAATCATATGTGGCAATCAGTCAACCCAAAATAGTGATCAAGAAGTCTATTTGAAATGTGTACTTATATTCATTTTCGTTAAGAACCTCACCCTTAGGGTATAGCCTGAGGTATTTTCTAATGATGGTGGAAGGCCATCTTACTGGTAAAGCATTAAAATCTAACTATCCAGATCATGAAGCAAATGGTATGTAACACCACATGATAGTCAGTCCAGACTTTACAAAATCATTAAATCAATGTTTAAGACTCTTTTTTTGGTGAGGAAGATTGGCCCTGAGCTAACATCTGTGCCAATTTTCCTCTATTATTTTGTATGTGGGACACTGCCATGACATGGCTTGATAAACTGTGTGTAGGTCCGTGCATGGGATCCAAACACGTGAAACCTGGGCTGCTGAAGTGGAGCGCATGAACTCAACCACTACGACACCGGGAAGGCCCCCTAAGAGACTTTGGGGATTTTTTTAGCTGAATAGGAAATGACAAACAATATACCATTGAAAACACTGTCCTTCCCTCAATAGCAAAAATGGCTGAAATAATGCATGCAAAATAACACAGCAACAAATCATATCACATTTATTTGTCTGCAAATGCTGTTAGAAGATGCAAAGAAAACATTCCTGAAGATTTGGAGAAACAAATATTTGAACAAATTGTACAGTGTGAAAGGTTTACTCTATGTTAAATGAAAGTACTAATAATTCAGCCAACAGTATTTAAGTTCAATTTCAGTAATACGAAGAACTATGCTTTTATGAATCACTAAAAGGATTACTGGAGAAGATACCTGCTAAACATCAAAATACGCTCTAATTTAAACAATGTGTTCTGAAAAAACTATATTAACATAGTTTTGGAGTGTGGGAGTGTTTGGTTTAGTTGCAATGGAAAAACGATTTATGGGTAAGAATACAGAGCTGCTTCTACATGTGAAATTCATTCACTTATCATTTATAAGCAATCTATTTTAGCAAATCTATTGAAGTCAAAAGTATACACAAGTGCTGTAGGACGTCATTGATGTGATTAATTTGCTATTGTTTTTTTAATAAAAGCTTTAAAATCTGGTAGAAAACACAGAATCAAATGTGAAGGAACCTTAACATTTTAGTAGAATTTTTACGGTACTTTGTAATAAAATGGAGAGTGGCCATAAATATCGTTTGCACCAGTTGAGGCTCACTGGTCATTCAGTGGCCAACTATTGAGAAGCAGTATCAAATTTATGGCAGCTGTGCGTTTTTCTTTTACACAATGACAAGAGTTCTAATTTTGCTGACCTTTCTGTGATGACAGGTGGCTGACAGTACTATGCCCTATAACATATATTTTTGGGAAAAAAAGAAACATACTTGGTCTCTATGTTTAAAGTAATGATACGAACAATGAATGAGAAGGTAGCTGCTTTTTGAAAGACCCATGATATGGAAAGAACGTTTTCTTATCGAATGTTTTTAATTATTTTTGTTATGTTGTGATTTTGTTGCCAAAACCAAAGTAATTGTAAAACTTGTTTCTGTATAATTTAAAACTGTACAAAAAATGTACCTAAATGTTTCTTAAAACTTAGAGCAGAATTTTATAACTTGTTCTAAAATGAAATCTTCCAAATGGAATTTTTAAATGTTTTAAAATTCCTTTGTTGAAAAAATAAAAGTGGTATATATATATATATATATATATATATCTATATCTTAGTTTATAAGAATGAATGACTGACATCTGGGAAGATGGAAACTTACTAGTCAAATTCCACAAAATCTGTTACATAATTAGTGTTTTGGATTGAAAATTAAGTATTGTGATTTAAGACACACAGCCAACAATGGTCTTTTATTTACATCTACTATTTTGTGAGGCTTACACCTGAATGATGACCATTCCCACTGAGGATAACAATAACCTGCATGTAGCACCAGATTTTCAAATGACTATTTCACAAAGCATGAAACTAAGCCAAGATATAAAGAATGACAAATATTTAATAAAATTACTTTGTCTAAAAATTTTGTTTTATTAGTGAGAGCAAAAATGTTTTACTATTGTTGATAAATATGACAAAATTAAAATTTATTTTAAATATTGTTTATTTATTTATCTCATCCTTTAAAATGCCTATTACTTCATATGTTCCATAATGTATATGATATGGTAGTGTATGTCTATAATATAGAAATAATTATATATATATATATATATAAATATCTGCATTGATTGATTGGAGTATGGGCTTCCATTACTCAGTGCCCAGTGAGAAAAACAGAAATGACTGAAAACAGCAGAACTTCAATCCAGGGAATTGGTTACAAAAGTGGAAAGTCTCGTGGAAGAAAAAGAAGGTGGCAATGTTATTTAGCAGTGAGTACCTGCAGAAAGCAAGAGAAAGTTTCGTTACCCAGAGCTTGCAAGCACTGTGCTGCTGAGGCAGTTGGAGAACTGCTGCTGTAGCTGTTGGAATCACCACTGCCACTGCTTTGCAGGAAGCCAGGCTCCCGCACTCCTACTGACATGGCAAGGGCCCAGGAGTCCACAGTCCCACCGATGCTGTTTTCCTTGCCAAGGCTGCTAAAGCTTCCAGTCACCTATGATGGCTGCTGATGTTCTACAACTGCAGTACCATCGCTGCAGTCAGCAGTCCTCAGAGCCAGATGCCAAGAGCTGTGTGCTACAGAGGCTGCTGGAGCACCATTGCTGAGATTGCTAGTGCCAAAAGCAGAAGGGAAAAAAATTCCCTCTGATCTTCTGCCAGTGCTTCCCATTCTGGCAAAGCAATCTGGGAAATGTAGTTTTAAGCTTCCACCGTAGAAGAGAGCATGGAAAGGGTGGAAATGGAGTAGAGAACCAGCAGACCAATGATCTACATAGAGTTCAAAATATTTTTACTGATGTGATGTATAATTTTTAAAAATTGGAAAATCCATTGCTCTGGAGTGTAGCGGTAGGAGCTCAGTAGAAACTATATCTTCAAATTTTATTTACTTGTTTTAGAAGATGGATTCTGGTCGTGATCTAAAGTTAGGGCTGTTATTTGAGAAGCACACACTGCTAATATATTATTTATTTACAGCCGGTGTCTGTTTTGATTAGTTAAAGTAACATTTTTTTATTGGTCTATGCCCATGCCTGATCAGCTATAAATGTTTTGCATATCACCCACCACTGCCTAAAAACTGCTCTGATTTGTTATTTATTTCTATACACTTATTAAATTAACTTTTAAAATAATAGTAACAGTGAAAATGTGGCACCTGGGAAACTTCAGAATTTGCTTTATTTATAATATCTAGTATTTGACTTTATAATATAAAATATTTTATAATATCATTTTATTGTAAACATCTGATTAAACTGCTAAAGCACAAGTTAATTATTGAGTGGCATATTGAGCTAAATACATTTATTGGTGGAAGAAATTTAGGTGGAGAAGTTTATTTTATGCAAACCATATGAATTTTATTAAAATATTAGCTTGGAGTGGTTTGTAGTTTATTCAATTGCAGACTTTTAGATATGACATCATAAGAAGCATGTATTGGAGTCCCAGACCATTAAATTTTTAAAATGAACTCCACAATGATGATTTATTTCTTTCATAGCCCTTTTTATAATTAATACAGATTTAATTATGGGCAGTGTTCTTCTCTTATTGATTACTAATAAAACTATTTCCCCAATGGGTGAGACACTTGTTTTATGTTTATGTTCTACACAGGTTTGAGTGATGTTAAGAGAATTATTTGTATTGTGGAAGGTCCAATTACTACATTTTAAGTGGTAAAATGTCATCAGTTTGAAATAGAGTAAGACATCTTATTTAATTTAGTGATAAGTCCAAATTTATGGATATTCAACATGAAGTAGAATTTGTTTTTGGGGGGGGGGAGGTGAGGAAGACTGGCCCTGAGCCAACATCTGTTGCCAATCTTCCTCTTTTTGCTTGGGGAAGATTGTTTCTGAGCTAACATCTGTGCTAATCTTCCTTTATTTGATGTGGGCTGCTTCCGCGACACGGCTTGACAAACGATGCTAGGTCTGTGCCCAGGATCGGAACTCGTGAGCCCTGGGCCGCCGAAGTGGAGTGCGTAAACTTAGCTACTATGCCACAGGGCAGCCCCTAGAATTTGTTTTGATAATTTTGAAAATATATATCTTCCCAATACAATTATTAAAACAAAATTTAATTTAATGTAATTCATTTCAAAATTTCTATTTCACAAGAATCCTGTAAAACATGTCTGATACAGTATCCATTCCGAATATGTATACTCTGATTAATGAGGTTTTTCTGTATTTGGTACTAATAGAAATGAAGAAAATGGAGATTTTATGTAGATTCTTTTCCAAAACTCAATAAGACCTTATATGTTTAAAAGGTGATGGTTTTAACCCCATACCTTATTGGGGCTAAATGAGCTTTCTTGTTTCTACCCATTTTGAATCATTCCTATGGCCTGTTGCCTCAAAGGAGTTAGCAAGCTGCTATCATGCTGACTCTATTATTAATAACTGGCTTCAAAATTACTGGACAGATTGTTATTAATGTTTCCAACCCTTTAATCAAACTGGTTCATGTTATGTTTCTTTTGTCACCTTTGAAAGTTATTTATTTATATGCTGCTTTTCTTGATTATCCTTTCTTAAATTTTACTTTGAGACACTTAATATACTTTTTCTCAAATATATGTAAAATAGGTATTAGAATTGTATGGGGAATACATATGCTTTCAAACCTGATCCCCATCATTCATTTTTTTCAAGAATTTCTTCCTAATCTCATCAGTTGTTTGTTCTAGAAAATTTTTGGAGTAATTTTGTTAAGCGCCCCCCTCTGTCCTTTACAAATTCCATTTGGATTGAGTTTAGGCCTGACTTCTACCACTTACTAGCTATGAGACTTTGGGCCTCAGTTTCCTCACTTATAAATGAAAACATTAATAATGCCTTTCCGATAATGCTATTGGG
Organism: Equus quagga; assembly: GCF_021613505.1. Classification (NCBI taxonomy): domain Eukaryota; kingdom Metazoa; phylum Chordata; class Mammalia; order Perissodactyla; family Equidae; genus Equus; species Equus quagga. The sequence continues at coordinate 17,005,962 of NC_060270.1, read as the reverse complement.
AGGATTAAATGAGACAGTGTATGTACCACTAAGCACAGTTCTTGACACATGAGGTAGTGATAAGTTGCGTTTTAAGAAGGTATCCTTAATACAGCAACAGCTTTTATAGGCTGGAAGAATGTGAAGACTGAGTGTTTGCATGTAGAGTCACCTGGCAGGACAGTGGTGATCTCACCAATCTGCTGGACAGACAGCATCTATAGCCAATAAGGTGCCTCTTTTATGTCTTCTATGTGTCTTTTATTTTTTCCTATATTATTTCTCTTTCTTTTTCCTGGCATATTTGATATAACCTGTATGTACGAATAAATTATTACATATGTGTTGAAACTTTAAAGACAGTTGCTGGCACTGTCCTAGATTGTTTAAGAGGAAGGATTGAGCAGGGGGCAGGAAGAGTTCACGTAGTGTATATGTCTCATACATTTTTCCAGAGCCAGGGAGACATTGCAAATGATATTTTTATGTTTTTAATCCTTTGATTCAAAATTTATTGATTTTCAAACTACTTTCATGAAAGTATTTTCTTTCCCTAAATTTCTGAAGATATTCGTATCATTTAAGATCAGTTTATAGAGGTTGTACATTCATATCATTTAAGATCAGTTGTAGTAACAACAATAATAGCCATCATACTCTGGTAATTCAGACATTAATCTCTACCCCTCTTCTCCACATGGCTGTATTTCTCCTGTATATTTGAGGAAAAAGGTGATTGACTCATATCCATTTCTGAGTCATTCTATGCTAACGATACTTTTGATTTTTTACTCCTCACTATTTGCCATTTTTTGGCCACTATTCAAAGCTCTACCAGACTTTCCTTGGAACTCCTGGAGTATTTTCTTTCAGTGAGAAGTTTCTGTGTTTGCAAAGGGCACAGTATAGGGGTGACAGTATGGCAGTACTTTCATTTTTCCATCCTTTTATTTCTCATTACACTACTAAATAAGGCTGTAGAATATATCAACCTTTCCAGAAGGTTTGGAGAGAAGAAGAATATTTGCATCGCAAAAATGCAAACTTCTTTGAATTTAATATTAGGCATCACTCGTTTAAAAAAATCTTTTGGCCACCTTGACATGGGGAACTTCTCACTGCCCACCTTTCTTTCCTGTCATTGTCCTCTCTTCCTCCTCCCCTCTCATCTCTATGCTCCCCTACCTTCAAATTGTTATTCATTTCTTATGCAGCACACTTTAACCCCGCAAGAAGAGTTGTTCAGGCCCCATTCTAGGACTCCAACCAGCTTACCAAGGTGTTTTCCTCAAAGGAGGTGGTTCCATTTGTATAAGGAATGCTAAGGCCAACTTCAGATTTATACTTGAACACTTACGTTGTAGATATGAAAGAAAGAATGGATAAATGAAAGGAAAATGCAACCTAAATTTTCTTCTCAGAGATGGTATGAATTAAAATTCTGCTAGCTATAGGGCAATATTTTTTTTACTCAACATTTTATTGTGAAATTTTTCCAAATATGGCAAAGTTGAAGAGTATCACTTTTTTGTCTACTGTAACCATTTTTGTTTTTCACAAGGTCTAAAAATAAGAATATGTTTTATATGTGATTTAATACATTTTAAAAATCCTATTTACGGGTTGTTTATATCATCCTTAGGACACAAATTTATTAAAGTTTTTAATTAACCAAGGTTTATAAATCCCATGTGTTGTTGCTTTGATTGTTCATTTCTTCATTCATTCACTCATTCAAGAAAACTTTGTGAAGCTTCAACTATATTCCAGGTGTTCTGCCAGGTGTTAGGCTGACAAAGCTTATTAAGTAGAGCCTCTGTTCTGGAGGCTCCCTCAGTCCAGGGGAGAAGAGAGGCATATTAAAGGAGAGATGAAGACAGCACAGCACAGGGCATAATAAGGCCATGCCCAGTGATGTAGTTTATATGTGATGCTTTGTTTTTGTTTTAAACGTAAATATTTGTTGACTGGAATTGAAATTAGATATGCATCTCTTCCCATATAACGATCATAGTGCTGGTTTACTATTAGTAAACTGATTTATCTGCAATCTCTCTTAGTTTTTCTTGGGACTGATGGGATACAATTGTAAAACAGATAACCAAGATTAAGGATTATTACTTAATTAGGCCACATAGAATTGACTATATGACAATGGCCTCAATGGCAAAGTCAGTGTACTAAGTAGTGTGGCATTTATTCATTTTGACCCACTTTCCTTTTGCACCCATGTACAAGGGCTAAAACTCTTGTTCTGTCCATCATTGCAACCTGACTCTTGTTTTCACCCCTCCTCCTCCTCCTTCTTTTTAACCTGGGCAATAAAATTCTCCTTTGAGAATGTGTTGTGAACAATCTTTAAACTATCCCAAGACTTCTTCCTGTTCAGCCTCACATAATATAAAAACATTAATGATGTCTGAGAAAAGACTTGGTAAAAGTATACTTGGGATAGTGGTAAATGCTTTTGAAATCAGTTGACATTCTTTCCTTTCTAAAATGAAAAAAAAGTCTCATCCTTCGTGTACTTTGGGAAGTATTCATTTGCCAAGACAACAGTCTCTGATCAAAGTATATTGTGACTCTAAAATTAATGAAATTTTATGCTCCAGGGCAATAGCTATCATTGATTTCCACAATCATTTAAGAAGTACATGTACTGTGTACTTGTAGAAGACACTTCCTAGGCACCTTGGAGACAGTGAGTAAAATATACTCAATGGATCTATAAACCACACTGTTAGAGAATAAACTGTCTGTAATGTAAGCTCAGTACCTTCCTCTGTTCCATGAATGTGCATGCCTACACGCACATACACACACACACATGCACACAAATACACCTCTTTCATAAGCCACATTTTAAATTTAGGTATTTATATTTATTTTGTTGAATTTCATTTTTGGCTTTTTAAGGAAGGAGCACAAAATTTAAGGCATTGCATTACATGGAATATCACATTATGAAGCAGCAAGATTATTTGCTTGCACTAATATTGTTTACACGCCTGTCCCCCACCAGCCTGTGAAGTCTTCAAAAGCAGAAACTACATCATATGTTTTATCTTCCTCTTTGCATCCCAAGTATAGAGTATGGTGCACAGTGAACACACAATACATATTTAGTTGAGGCACAAAGATCAGAGCAAGGGTAAATTCTTTCTTGCAGAATGAGTCATTAGTATCAAAGTCTTTAGAATATCTCTCTAAATAATTCAAAGTTAAAACCAACCGTATAAAATCACATGATGGTATTATTCAGCATCTCTTACAAATCATTCATAATTGAATCCTTGCCTTTTCCATGCCTTCTCAGGCTATGGGAGACAGGAAATTTTTTATTGTATTTTATTTTTTATTTATTTAGTTTTTTAACTAATTATTTGCATAACATTAACTATTTCAATGACGGAAACTTAAAGGACTATGTAGCATTTTTTTGGTTTGTTTTTTAACACAGGACCTTCGGGAGAATAATTTATAGGAACTATATATAATGCAAATAGGCTTTATAAATTGATAATCCCATTGATTACAGGTTATTTTCCAGTTCAAACCAATGGAAGCACATATTTATGGACATTTGGAAACAAACATCATTGAATGGATTATGTAAACTTTTAAATAGAGTTGATAGGCTCTTAAACCAAATGTATGGAGAGCTCTAGGTGTAGATTAGAGGAGCAAATTTGCTCAATGCTGTATTAGTAAGCAAGGTGTGGTGAGGAATCATCAGGAGGAGTTGGATTTGACTACACTCACAGAATCTCATGGCTAGCTGGGGCCTTAGCTATCATTAGATATTAGTAGACAATGTGGTGTTGGGATTAAGCACATGCACTCTAAACCAGACAGGCTGGGTTCAAATCCTGTTACTGTTCTGCTTGTGATCTGAGGCAGATCACTTCACCTCTCTGTTTCTTCACCTAGAAAATTCAACTAAAAATAATCCCTACCTCATAGGGTCCTTATTAAGGTTTAATGAGTTAATAGATGAAAAGTATTTAGAAGAGTGCCTGACCCATAGTAAGCATCTAAGCATTAGCTATCATCATAATCTTTATTATGTTATCCAATTCAATTCCTCCCTTTAAAACTTAATTTTATAATTTTTTTAATGTGAAGAAATGGAAGCTGAGGATGGTTACATGACTTGTCCAGGGTATACAAACTATTTGTGGTAAAGCTGGGACCAAAACCAGTTTTTAACTTCTTCTTTAGAATCTTTCTACATGATCAAATTGCCCCATGGCATATCAACATATGAAACAATTTAATTTAATAGTTTTATAACTTCCAGAGTCTGAGAGTCACTTAGGATTATTGTTTCACGTGCTAGGGTTAATTCAATACATGGGTCTCCAGTCCTAAGAGGGAGAGTGTATCTTGAACTCCAGAAAGTTCTAAGAATGTGCCACTTATTGTGCTTGGAATCTAGCAAAGTGTGCAGGCAAAGAGAAAGTGTTGAGATGTTGTGCATTTTTTACTAAACCAAAATATTTGTTTTTCTTTTTTAAATTCAACTAGCTAGTTGTTCTTTAGAAAAGGTGAATAGCCTTCTTGGTCCTTTGCATTCCTTGTAACTCCTGCTGGTAGAAGTCAAATACCATTTTCTTATTCTCCTTGGGTTAAAACAAAATGAAAAAAAAAAAATACCTAGAACCATATTTTAAAAAGTCAGGACATACTAATGTCTAATTTGAATCACTCTGTTGAACTGTGAGGCTTGTGCGCTCTTTTTAAGTCACATTTTTCTTCATTTGAATAAAGCTTCAGAGAAACAATGGGCAATGGTAGAAAAACAGAACTGCCAGGCTGGGCAGTGAGGGGCAATGTGTGTGCTGGTAACGTACGCACACTAAGTGTATTTTAGAAAGGGTCTTCTCAAGACATGTGACCAAAAGTAGGGGTCTGTTACATCCCCTTTCGTGTGTGTTCCCTCTTTATTAAACAACCACCCTTGACTGGGGTAAAACACTACCGCCACACGAGAGAATTAGAATTGGTGGTTTACAATGAGAGCGGAGGGTCTGGACTCTTGGTTTCTTATTAGAATTTTCCCAGGACAGTTTGCATAATGTGTGACAAGACATTGCCATCTAATTTCTTTGCTGTAGGTTGTCTACCCTTAAAATAGTTAAACAATATTGATCTCTGTTCTGAATATGACCCAAGGTTTAACTGACATTCTAAAAGATTTTTGTGAGTCGGGAGAGGGTATAGTTGATCCATAAGTTGTGTATTGAAGTAATTAAGTTATTTATTTTGTTAACTGAATACTGACTTCCAAATGAATGAATTTACGCTTATAGTAAGGTAGTTTTGTTTATGCAAAGGAACACTTTCTAATTTTTGCAGCATGGTAAAACACTAAACCATACAAAAAGGATGATTTTACAATGAATATACTTAATGTACAATTAATTATTGGTGCCCAAATGCAGGGTTTGAGTAGGTCAGACGCACTCATATTTTTCATTTTTATGTAAATTTTCTGTAGACTATTTAACCTCTCTTGTACTGTTCCTAAGTCCTATCTAAATGACACACAGTCAAACTGTATGGAAACATTTTGAGGAAGGGTGGCTGTCTAAGTAGACAAGCAGAGTCTAGTTTTAAAAAATTGAAGGACAAGGAGAAGGACTTGAAACTAGGTCTGTTTTCGGATATTTGTAGTTCCATAGCTGCAAATATATCACTTATGGGAGAAAAAGCACCTGTGAGTGGGGAAAGGGGCGGGGAGCACGCAATGGGATGTGGCGTGTCATGCCAGCATTATTTTGGTTCTAGCGTGTGAAAAAAAATTGGTTAGATGTATCAGACAAAGAAAAACAGTGTTTTTTTTTTTTTTTTCTTTTAAGGAAGGTTTATTTAGCAGCTTGCTTTATTTTTATTTTTCCCTCCTCATAAAAGAACAAGGGGTTTCTGCTATGGTTTCAGCCCCATAGTCTATGAAATCTTGTCCTGCTTGTGATGGAAGCTCCTTATGGGATTTATTTCTGTTGTTGTAACACTATGTACTATATGCATTGCACCTGTTCACACAGAGTACATTGCATTGTGATGTTTGTACAGAGAGATGCTTCACATAAGAAACCAATCTGCCTTCTTCTAGAGTACTAGTCTGTTAGTTACTTAATTGAACTTAATTCTGTTTCTGTCTGCAATTTTGCGTATGGTCTTGCTTTATTTACTGAGCAATGATTTCTTCTTTGCAGTTATCAGTTTTGTCTGAGATCAGTTTTCCTATTGTATGGAGTCTGTTTCCTTCAGAGCCTCCTTTAAGACTGCTCTGACTTTAAAATCATTACTAGGCTTTTGTCAGAGCAGATTTGTTGACACTCTTCTGACATTAAAAAAATAAATTTAAAAGATTTCACAAATAAGCTATGCATTTCACTATTTCCTACTAATATGCAAAAAATGTATTTATGATAATTACATGTACTGTGTGCCAGAACTGAAACAATACATTCCTCATAATGGAGCATAAATAAAGAAGGTGGAGCCAGCTGCTCTTAAACTGTTTATTTGCAAGCAGTAATGATATAGAGAATATACCTTTTTCACTGTTAGTCTGGCAATACTGAACCTGTTGCTGCATTAGACGAGTTGCATTTTGCTGGATAGGGGAAGGAGGGCTGTCTGCTGTCTGGTAGGAGGGCTTTGTCTGTGCCTTTCTCTCTCTGTTTCTTTCTGTTTTTCTTTCTCTCTCTCTCTCCTCTTCTCTCTCTCTCCCACTCGCTTGCTCTGTCTCTGTCTCTCTCTCCCTCTCTGCCCCCCCTCTCCCTCCCTCTCTCTTGCTCTCTCTCTCTCTTCCCGTCTCTGTGGTTTGTAAGGTAGGTTGCAGTGTGTGTATATACACAACATCAAGAGCAGGAAAATGGACTCATTAGGGAGGCAGGCAGTCATTACCACTCACACTGTACTTCCAGGGAGACACCGATTATGAGAAGAGAAACTCAGCGCTGGGGAAGAAGGTAGGGCAGACAACTTTCATAAAAAAAAAATCCTGCTTCCTCAGTCCCCCCTCTACCTATCATCTCCTTTAGCCCCCAATGCTTTTATTCTTTCTCCCTTGAATTTTCATTTCCAGATTTAAGTTTGACAGTGCTATTGCCAGCTTAAAATTTGGAACATCTATAGGAGGCCTACCCTCTACTAATTTTCCTTCCACTTATTTAAGGGTGTGCCCTTGTGATTCAGTTTAATTACTTTAAAAATAATTATAAACAAACCTATTTTTCTCACTAAAGTACCAAATAAATCAGTATCTCTCACTCTTCTATAACAGACCCCTCCGTATGTTTGTTAGTCTCTGTGCTTTTCTGGTCTGTTTATGCAATTCCATCTGTCTGTCTATATATCATGTTGTCCTTATTTATTGCTAACTGGGTTTTGTTAGTTATGTGCCAATGAGTTTTAGCTGCAGTGCCAGTGTGGGCATTACTAAAGTGAGACTCTTGTTCTTTGTTTTACATTGAAGTTTAAAGTCCATATTTACAATTTAAATCCTTGAAGCAGGTTAAATACATTTTGCCAGCATATTTATTTGATGGCATTGGCCATAGGTGAGTGGTAGTCCCTGAGGGTGGGTGAGAATCCAGTAATTATTTTTATCATCACAAACTCTTCTATATTACATCTGGGGGGTGTATTTTGAAAGGAATAAGGTACTCTGTTTTGTAACTTTTATTTTGCAGATGGACTTTTACATTTATAGGCATATCACTGTGGTTAGTAAGAATGCAAACTTTCTTAACAAGCAGTTTTTATCCTAGGACAGTTTCCTTTTAGTATGTTACTGTTTATTTATGCTTGGGGAGGGTGGGGTGGGGGGCTGGCCATCTTTTTCAAAGTGGAAGCTATGAAGTGTATCAGGCCATCTTGTGCAACAACTGTAAGTATTCATGTAACATTTCGGGGACTATAAATAATGTATTTGTTATTTCAAACATAGTTTTGAGGTGCTTTCTTTTTCCTTTATTTTTTTTTCTTTTTTATGGTGGGAAAAGTTTCATTTCACAACTAGCTGACATTGTTGAAGAGCTTTCCCAGAACAGTGTTCTTCGAAATTCAAAGGAGTAGTTAAATAGGTCCATTTGAAATGGACTCCTTAATGGAGTTTTCCTTGGACGTGTCCGAAAGTAAAACTGCTATTCATTTGATAAAAATTAAGTCAGATAGTAAGATACACAAATGTTTGCAGCACATATATGAGCAATGATAGAAAATGGATGCTGATCTATAGAGATCTTTGATAATAACAATCACCTTTTTGGTAATAAATTATTTATTTAATAGAAGTGGCAGACTTTTTTTTTTTTTTAATTCCATTAGGCCTCTCTGACAACACAAAGAAGTCCATAAAGCAATATTCTTAACCCACCTGGGACGCTAGAGCAGATTCCCAAACACATTCTCAAGGTTCAAACCTAGTAAAATGTTTATTAAAAATCCATTATTCCAAGAGGGTGGTGAACTGCTGCTGCTGAAAGTCTTTTTTTTCCTTTCTTTTTAAAAATTTATTTGGAGACTTTTAATTTGCTTATCTCGCCTAAACTGTCTTTTAAGCTGGCAAGGCCAGCCTTGACCAAGAGTAGTACAAACAGTATACTCAGTCAGGTCCTATAAGGGACTTTTTTCCCTCCAAAGGTCTAAAGGGGAACTTTTGGGGGACTCTATTGAAAGGACATGTTAATATGGTACACAGGATATGGTGTTTCAAATGTGCTTTCCTCCATTTCAGACTCTTGACCCAAAAATTTCTTTTAAAACTAATACATCAAAAGTGTACGTGTCTCATGCACCTGTCATTGTCTACTTTAGCATTGTGAGGACTATCTAAAATTCTACCCTTTTTTCCCAAAGAAACCTTTCATATATCTCTCAATCAACAATTCTCTTTTTATGTATACTTGTATGGGTGAAGATATCTGTGTGCACATCTGTGCATTTATGCACATATTCTCATACATGTATGGGTAAAGAAATCACGGATTCTTTGCAGATATTAAAAAAATTTCATGTTAAGCCTATTTATGTTAACTAGAAGCAAGCAAAAAACGGAGAGGCTTTTAAGAGAAGATGAAAATTTCTTTTAAGCTTTTGGAAAGAATAAAAGAAAGTAAAAATTCAGTCATTTTTCTGGTTGACTTGATTTTTAGAATGTGTATATGTTTTCTTTTGCATTCTAATTCTTAACCTTCACTAGATCTAAAATATTTTTGGTATGAAAAATCATCTTGGCCTTTTCTAGGAGGGACTGTCACAATCTAAATACAGCAGGACATTGTAAGATGTACATAAGCAAACTTAAAACCAGTGTACCCTGCTGTATAGGGCTTTGGAAAGCTGAAAGCCCTGCGTCACAGGAGAGCTATAGAGTGCCAGAAAAATTCATTAAGCAGCCTTGCTGGTTATGGTGGACTCCTCCTATCAGCACATGAAATCTGCCTGTTGAGCACCCCGAAGTCTTGGTCAGGTCACAGTGTGTTTCATTTTAATGTTGGAGCAGACTGTTATCTAACACACTCGCATAAGGAAGTGCTGTAAAGCACTTATTTCATGCTTTGCCGTGCCCTGTAGCTAAAACAATTTGGTACTGAGTGACGTGTGTGTGCTTTTTACTCCTATCCGATGAAAATCAGCTTTGGCTCCTCGAAAAGGACCAAAACATTGGAATGCAAGACAGTATAATTCAAATGCTAAGCACGTGCCAGTTTAAACTCTTTTTTTTAACTTAAGGGGAGAATCACTATGATTATTATTTTTAATATAAAGACTATATAATAATTTCCTGGATTTTTACTCATTAAGATTTCAAAACTTGTGGATACTTTTCTTCTTCATGCTTTTCTCCAGAAGCCTACATTTATCCAAAGGATAGCAGCTGCATACTTTCCCCTGAAATGTGAACAAATAAATGGCATTCCTGTTTATTTATCTATTTTTGAATTTTAATGATTAGTCCTTGTGCTAATTAACAAATTCCCGTATTCATAAAATCTGGCACTTCATAAATATCCAATTGTGTGATTATCTACACATGTTCTGGCTTTCTATAAATATAGAAATTATCAGTGGATGTGTTTACGGACTTGCCCAAGCCCGAGTAGCGGCTGGTCATGCTGCCACATAGGAAGCCAAGTCCAGATCCTGGGCAAATGTGTTGCCCCAGGGTCTGGCAAGGTGTGGGGAAGCAGCATCTGGCTGATATTGCTAACTAGTGATCCCTTCTGGGAAAGGAAGGACTGATGTTGACATTCTTGGAATGCCACTAGTTCCAGCCTTCCTCAGTCCCAAGGGTGGCCTCTTTAGGTTTAAAGGTTGATAATGGGTATTAGAGCCGACTTGTCCTGGAGGCCACTTTAGAAATGTATTTTAACCAACTACATTTTTCAGTGGAAAATATACTTTACTGAGCTTCCATAAAAGAAGTCAAATAGTATCCCCATCTTAAGTTCCTTACTAGTGAGGATCTAATCAGCATGAGAAGTCGCATAGTACGGAAAAGAAAGTCAAAGTATTTGCATTCATATGGTTGTGTAACTATCACAAGCAAATTATAGAAATCAGACATTACTTACATAGGAATAGTTCACTGTACGCCAGGAACAATAAGCACTAGATGTTGAGCAAGTGTGTACATGCAAGAGTTATTAAATTAGAAATCAATCCTGTTAAATGACTTTTTCATATTGTATAAGCCATTTTGGTTACCTTATACAATCAGTAGGTATTATTTATAATGCTACTGCAGTCAGCACTGGCCATTTTGATTCTTTGCTCCAAACTTTCAAATCATGTATATGATTCCTAGGTATTTGGCAAAACTCGAAACTTGTAATTTTCTTGAAAACCTATGTTTCATGCCTTTCCATTGCTTAAGTAACTTCTAGCATTTTACACAATCCTTAGGGATTATAGCCAATGTCAAATAACTAGCAAAATCCTTTTAAGTCTTTATCAAAAACCCAAGGGCAATATCTATATCTTAGAATCTAGAGAATGCCTGAATTCATATGTTTTTCTGCAACATAGATATTATGCATGCAATCCTCAAATAACATTGATGTCAATTATGTTTAATGTATCAAAAATATATTCCTTGAGCTCTTTTACTTCTAATTTCAACATAAGCAAGCTTCTGAGGCTGCAGGATGAAATAATGCCGTTTATTATTACTATCATGTATGTAGTAACCACTACAGCAGATGTTGGAAACAACAGTCAAGGGCCTACAAGAAAAAAGGGCTGTTCTGCCACTCTAGCTGTTCAACTGTAATAATGAATAAGTGGCGTGCTATTTCTGCACTAAACTGTGGAAAAATTATGCTTGACTTTGGCTTCATAACCTCTCTTCTACTCTGGGATCAAGCCTTTTGGTGATTCTACAGTTCACTTGAAAGTAATCAGCTTGAGGACATGGAGCTTGCCTTTCTGGAATCTTTTGACACGCAACTGAAACTCCAGCCTGGGGTGTTTTGTAGTTCAATTAACCAATGCAACTTTATATAACTACTTTAACTCAGGGAAAGCTAGCTACTGACTTCCAAGTGAGAATACTGAGACAAGGAGCAAGGGCTGAATTCACATGGTAACTATCTAGTTACCAAGTGCAGACTGAGGATATTATTATTAATTTTTGAATCTTCAGTCTTACCTTTGAAACTCTGACGGAAAGGGTGGTCATTATAACATAGTGTCTTTACTTCCTTGATATTAGAAGTGATTTTTGGCACTGATACCTCTGTGTCTCGAGGTATGATGAATTTAATGTACATGTATATATATTATGCATATAAAATGTTAAGAATCTATTTGAAAACTTTCCATATTAAATAACTAATATAAGGATCTGCGTTCAATATATATATAAAACTATTTAATGGACTTTGGGGTTTTGGGAAGTTAAAAAGATGTCAAATAAATTTAAACTAAAAATGCCAATAATTACGAATATATACATAATAGTTTTATTTTGTTCTTCGGATATTCTTAATCTAAACTTTTTTAAAAATCATGTTTGAATTTAAATTATTTGAATTTTAATTCTCTCTAATGTTTAGAAGGCTTTAGTTTTCTACTAAATGAGCCTGGATATTTGCTATTTTTACCTTTCCTTTCAGAAATGTTCTCTGAATTACTGTTGTAATCAAATTGTGATTTGTTGTTGGCAAATTCCTTTTATAGTATGAGCTTCTTTCCAGTAAATGAAATGCAACTGGAGAAAATTAAAGTAATGTTGACAGTTTGCTCAGGTACCAAATTAAAACTTAGTGGAAAACTATGAATGTTCTAGGCTATGTAATTTTTCTGGTAGATGTATGTATATATATGAAAACTGTATAGCTATTATTGTAAACAAACAAAAACACCTATTTAGACACCAAGACATTTAAACAGTGAGAATATGATCTTCCCTTTTATTGTTTAAACGGGAATTGTGTAGACAGAATTTCAAGGGTGGCTTTATACTGTTGGGTTATTTTGTTTATTTGTTTTTAAATATTGGACACACTAAAAGTTCCTTTTGGCGCAGTAAGTGTACTCTGGGTCTGCACATATTTACTAATGTCTCCATCTTCTTGGCCATTTGCACCTGTCACCTGGCTTTAGGTTAGGCAAAAAGAACTGGAATAGTTCTTACTTTTTCTACCTTCTCAAATCAACAATGACTTTATCCCCTTACCTCATCGATGAGGGAAGAAGAATAGAGATGATTAAGAAGCAAATAGAGATAAGAATGTGGATAAAGCTGATGGTGAAGGGAGTTTCTAAATTTATGAGTATAAGGAAGGAAAAAGACTTTTCCCCAACTCCCCAGGAAAGCCATCCTACCTATCCGACACAGCACTGTCTTCTCCCTGTGCCTGTCTAAAGCAGATCTACCTAAATTCCTCCTCCACTCCAAGACAGATTCCAATGGTACCACCAAAAGAAGATCATAGAAGAGAAAGTCATAACATCTCACATTTCTAATGCATTCACTGCCAGGTTTTCTTCATACCTTTTGCCTTTTAAGCCTTGGGTTTGGAGTCGTGAGCAGGTTTTCATAGTTGGTGGACAGATTTGACTTGTTTTGATAAGAAGCCTTCCCAACAAAGCATTTCTAAGGCATGCCGCAAAACAGCATTGCGAGTTTAATTAAAACGGATGAAGTATTGACTGAACAAGTTTGTGTGTGTGTGTTTCCTCTCTAAAAATAAAATAAAGTCAAATACTTTTTATGTAAAGCAAAACAGAAAACAACTCTAAACTTCTATCAGTCTGAATGAATTCACATTTCTTTTTACAAAATAGCTTTTCTCAAACCATTTTTGTACGGTGGTTAGACCAGCACATTCTCTCTCCCCTGCCCACTTGCCGCTTTGCTTTTTAAATGTTGAATGAATGTGAATAGTTTGTTAGTTAAAAAAAAAAGCACATGCTTGTAACAGGCTCAGAATCTACCTATGAACGTGAAGATGTGCTAGGGGTTATATACCATAGTTTCAATCCTATCAACTTAGGGTGGAAATATGTGAATAAAAGTTTTAGAAACTTATTAGATTTCTAGTATGTTGAGAGAAACTTTATGGTGTGGTAAAAAATAAATAAAAGCCCTGCCTTGGAGAGCAGGAGGCATTAATTAATGCAAAAATAGATTTAAAATGGTTAAATCTGGAGGCCCGGTTTCTAGTGCCAACTGACCAAATTACTGAATTAATTATAATTTCTCTCTTCCTCAGTTTCCTTGCCTGTAAAATGAAGGGAAAGAGATCCTTTTCAGATTTTCGTTTATCTTAAAGAATGTGTGATTTTATTTTAAATAGCTGTATATGTAGATAATTCTGCTTGCGTTTTCTACCTATAAATCACAAATGTTTGGAGAGAAATTTAGGTTGGTAAAGAGGGAAGAATAAAGGAAGTTCAGGTGATCTGAGAGAGCACACGTAGTTTAATTTTTTAGTGGTGGTTGTCCTCAGCTTAAGTAGATGTCATAATATATTATTGGGTCTATTTAATGATTCAATGAATGCAATAAACCAAAAATTGTCATTTGTCAGACAAAGTGACATAATTGCCTATGCGTGGTTTGAGAAAAGGGCTGCTTTTAACTGAGTGGAGCACAACATGGTTACTATGGCTCCATTCCTCCCTGCTGGCCACTAGATGGAGAGGCGGTCCATGTCCACAGCCTTGCCCATGGTAAACAGCTCACTTCTGACTTTCTGTTGGCAAAGCTGCACTCTATTAGTTTGGACATTTCTATGAACACACACATGACATTTTGCAGAAACTATCAGAGAATATATTCTCTTCTCTACAGGCATGAAGAGATATTCGTGACTGCAGGATGACCTGCTCCCTCTACGGCCACTGTTAAGGCTGGTAGACCAGCAGAAGGCCAGTATTAACAACTCCAGTTTTAGTTGTCACGACAGAGCCTCTTGCCTCTCCAATTTGCCCATTTAGAAAGAGCCCTGAAATGAATGTCAGCACGACAGTGCCACCTTGTGTCCCTGTTGCTGTCAGAGTAACTGATGCATGAACCAGTGAAAGGAAAGAAAGGACATTTACAAAAATTTGGCAAATTGTTTCAAGCTCTGATTTTGCGGTAGCTGCACAAAATCTATCTTTCAGTGTGTTTGGCAATTCTTACCACCCAAGGACAGGTTAGGATGTGTGTGCTTTACCCCTTCTGTCATCCTAGTGTATACTGAAAATACTTTAGAAAGTCCGGGCGTGAACAAAGATGTATTCAATTTAGAATTGGGGATGAAGAAGGAAGGGATGGACGAACAAGGCAGCGATGGTCAAAGATAGTCACCTAATTCTTTATCATCTGTAAAGCCTCAGGTCAGTCATTGCAGACAGCTCCTTCCTGCTCATTCTCAGAACAACTTTTATACGCATACCTTGGTAATATCTCTTTTCACATTGTATTTGCCATTGTTTGTAAGCATATCTTCCAAGCTAACCATGCGCTCCTTGAGGACAGTATCTGTCTTATTCGTCCTTCTGCCTCCAGAACTTTCTATGGCATTCAGCCCAGAGTCACTCACGTGTCTGAGGTCTGAATGAATGATTATGTCTGGCTGGTTTGTCACTTCTCATTTGTTTTATTTTTATTTTTTTGAGTTTTAAATAATTTAGAACCTTTTCTCTTTGGAAAAACACCTTCTGATACCAACTCCTTTCCAAACATCCCTTTATAAATTTACTTTCTCTCACATTAAAATGCCTGTTTCTCCTTTTGATTATGAAAACAGTGTATTGCCTATTCATGACTGTATATTGTAGTTGACTTTGGGGTAAAGATACTTAATTTCTGGTTTTAGCTTTATAACAAATTTGCTGTGTTATCTTGAGTAAGATACTTAACCTTTCTAGGTCAGTTTCCCATACATGAAATGAGCAAGCTGGACTAGTTGATCTTAAGGTACTTTTGACTCAGGGTTTTTGTAGGGATTGGACACATGTTAGCATTACTCTAGTTGTATATTTGATTTAACAGTTTTTTAAAATACTATGATAGCTGAAAATTAAATTGCCAGTCTTTGAAAGTATCATTTGATATCCCATGTTTTAGAAGAGGAAACTGAGGCACAGGGACTTTTCTTATAGAGGACCGAACTGTAAATGGGCAAGGTGAATAGTCTGATAACGGATGGGCATTCCAATTTTTTGTTTGTTTTTAATTTTTTTGTTTGATTTTGGTTAATTGATCTCCATTTTCCTTCTATCCTTTAACCATAAGGTAAATGGACTACAATAAATTTAAATAACAAGATGAACCCATGCTTTGGTATAGGACTATCGACTGCTTGCAATTTAGAGACTCTTTCATGCTATTTTGGCTTTTTTTAAATGACAGTTAAAAATGAGCGCTGTTTTAAATTTCAGAATTTTTGTATGGAATTTACATCTGGAGTTTTCAGTCCACATATTACCGTAAACACAAGAAAATTGTATTATTTTGGGCAAGTTGCTTAAGCATTTTAAGCTCGGTTATTTTATTTGCAGAAAGGTGATAATTAGTAAATGTTACCTTTTCTACCTCACAAGGTTATTATGAGGATTGAATTAATGTATATGGAATTTCTTTATAAAGAGTAAAGCACTATACCAATATTAATAATATTTAACGTTGTTACTCTTCTAATGGATAATAGAAACCTAAGTCAAAGCAAAGTAGACAAATTTAAAAAACACTGAAACTCATGGCATTTCTTGTTGGCGTGCTTCTTGGTGGTTGTAAGCTCTCTGGAGATGACTTGATATGTTTGCCCAATTTCATATGTTTTGGTTCAAAAACCTGTGTTAATAATAATAATGATGTTTATGAGCCTAAAATTAGTGTTTTATTTAGATAAAATTTTTTACCTACCATTCATAAGTTCATTGTTGACAGTGATATTTATTAAAATAGAAGGTAAAAAAATTTAGAATAACCAAATATGATGAAAAATGTTTACATACTTTTTCTTTTCTTCTTCTTCTTCTTTACTTTTGGTGAGGAAAATTGGCCCTGAGCTAACATCTGTTGCCAATCTTCGTTTTCTTTTTTTGTTTTTCTCCTCAAAGCCCCAATACATAGTTGTATATCCCAGTTATAAGTCTTTCTAGTTCTTCTACGTAGGGTGCCACCACAGCACAGTGTGATGAGCAGTGTGTAGGTCCCTGCCCAGGATCCGAACCAGTGAACCCTGGGCTGCCAAAGCAGAGTGTGCAACCTTAACCACTATGCCACCAGGCCAGCCTCCTATATGCCTTTTTGATATTGTAGTATTGGGCTCTAATCCACTGGTTCTTAAACCTTGTGTACTTAAGAATTACTTAGGATGTTTACTACAATTCAGATTTCTGAGCTTCGTCCCTAACAAGTTTGGGGTGGGACTTAGGCATCCTGGTTTGTAGGTGGTCCACAAATGTTAGAAAATGAACCTTTCCTAGGTTATTGTACATCATAATCACCTGGGGGATTTTTAAATGCACGGATATCTAGGTTCTACTTCCAGATATCCTAAGTTAGAATCCTTAGACTGGTATTCAGGCATCTATATTTTATAAAAACTACTTCATAGATTCTTTTTTTTTTTTTTTTTGAGGAAGATTAGCTCTGAGCTAACATCTGCTGCCAATCCTCCTCTTTTTTGCTGAGGAAGACTGGCCCTGAGCTAACATCTGTGCCCATCTTCCTCTGCTTTATATGTGAGACGCCTCCCACACCATGGCTTGCCAAGCGATGTGTATGTCCGCACTCGGGGTCTGAACCAGCGAACCCTGGGCTGCTGAAGTGGAATATGTAAACTTAACCTCTGCACCACCAGGCTGGCCCCCATAGATTCTAATATTACCCCAAGATTGGAGAATCACTGCTCTTGTTGTCAGAGTATGTTGTTAAAATATATTTACTGAATTCATCCTCATTGTTTGTATTATTCCTTAACTAAATATAATCTCATTTATAATAGAAGGACAAAGTGGATACTGCTATGTAAGAAAAGTTTAGGCGTGAAAAACAATTATCACTCTTGCCCTATAACCCTAAAATTAAGGAAGAGAAAAGTTACCAAGCACCTTTCACATAAATTGCTTAATTTAATCTTTACAACAACTCTGTTGTATACCCTGGTTTTCTGAATATGTTACAGACAAAAAACTGAAGCTCATAGAGTAAATTGCCAAGTTCACACAGATGTTAAACGTCAAAGCCAGGATTCAGAGTCCCTACTCTTTCTACTATATCATATTATTTTTTTCCCTTAATTCAAGAAACCTTTACCGAGTTCCTATTATATTAAGTGATAATGTCTAGCTTTGAGGGCAAAAAGTGTATTATACTGATATGGTATAATAGTTATTGCTTACATCATGTAAAAGAAATAGAAATTCTTTTTCTTATGTTTCCATTGAGAAACAATTTTTAGCTAGAAGTAGAATTTAAGTCTTCTGGATGGTCAGAAAGGGTCTAAGTAGTAATAATAATTGTAATCATTGGACTGTTGTCTATGGGATCTCTTTTAACCCCCATGCCTTTGCTATGAGGCATTTTTTAACTCAGTTTACAAATAAGCCAGATTTGGGATGGTTAAGTGACTTACCCAAGGTTGCAGAGCAAGTAAGTGGCAGAACCAGATTGAACTCTGGTTCAATCTACTTTAACAGCAAAGTTAGTGTTCTTAACCACCCATATATGCAGTTTCTAACTCTGCTTTACAGTTATCCTGCAGAATCAGGCTGTTCCTCCATTTGATACGTACAAGCCACTAAGTGCTAATTAAATGTTGTGGTCCTTAAGTTCATTTCCTTTGAAGGGAACTAACCATTTTGCCACACTTGATCAGTCCAGTAATTTCTTTTTAAAGTCTTGTAAAGTTTGGTGTTAACGATGTATAATACTTTAGGGAAATCAGTAGGAGTGAACAATCTTTTGTTTGTATTTGTATTTGAGAGTTGAAACTCTTTGATGGGACAGATTATTTGAATAAAAGTTTCAACCTTATCTGTTATAACATGCCATGAAACACAAAAATTTCATGGCATAGCCATTGTTATTGGTCTTAAAATAATTGATTTAAAATCCAATGAAAGTATTAATAGAATCAATGCACCAGGGCTTCATAAAATCTAAAAACTGATTCCTGAGTGTTACTGATGTTCTTGTTGGAAAAAAAATGCTTCCTAGTATAAAAGGACAGTCTATGTACACAGTGTAGTGTGCAAACTAATACAATTTCTCGTTTATCTAGGATATGAATTGCTAAAGATGTTGTGTTTATACATTTTTATAGATTTACTAGTATTTTAAATAGGGGTATTAATTTAAAGGAACTCTGACATGTATCTTTTAAGTGTGAAAATAATCATGATTTTTACATTTTTTGATGTGAAAATAATCAAAATAATCATGAAAATAATCATGATTTTTACATTTTTTGTTATACATGTATTTTGGGAATATTATTCATTCCTCTATAATTATGTATTAAAAGATACATTTTTTAAAAGACCCACAAAGTCACTAACCAGGAGATGTAGTGTTATCCTTAGCAGACTTAAAGTTTATTGGAAATTTGGGATCTATTTTAACTTTCTTTTCTAAGGAATGTCTTTTCCCAAGTGTCATTCTTTTCAATTCTATCAAATGAACGCTAACCATGAAGAGGGAAGGGTGAAAATATAAAATGAAGAAGTTTGCCTATACTCCTTTTACAGATGGAGAAATTAAAACTTGATTTTTTCGAAAGTCCCATTTAGCAGCAGAGCACAGATTGGAAAATTTGGTCGGTGATTTATTTAGGCTCCGCAGGGAAAATCCTGTAGGGTGTTTTCGAATATCCTAAATTTATTTTGATTTGAGAGCTGCTTGAAGGGCATGTCTATCTTAAAACAGTTCTCCATTTTCCTGAGAAAAATTCCAGTGGAGCTAGTTGTGGGAGGTAGTCTCCCGACAATGAACCTTTTGGGGCCAAATAAGCACTTTAACACAACTTACTCCATCCCTTTCCTTAAACCAAAGCCTGTCTTGCCCACTGGGCTTGTTTAGCTTTGACTGCTCATTTTATTTCTCTGCAGAGGCAAAGGAGACAGGAAAAAGGAGGGAAAATAACTGATGGCATGTGGGTGAGGTTTTGGCTCAGGGAATACGTTTTGAAAGATCCTAACCAGTGTGGGGATGGGGAAAGCAGTTGGTGTCTGAAACTCACCCCTGTTCTAGAGATTGAGAAACAGAAACCAAGAGAGGTTAAATAACTTGCCTGAAGTTACATGGCACTTTCCAATGTTGGGGTTGGTCCTGCGCACTAGGCAACTCATTGCTTTACTAAAACAGCTGGATAACCCAGCTTCTCTGTTGATCAAGGTGCGCTTCTACCATCCCTGCTCCTTTTGACTTCCCTCTTTAATTTTTTTGAATACTCTTTTTTAAAATCTAAAAAAATCATTCTGCTTATAATTTCGAGTTTAGAAACTCATTGAACAAATATCTTTTGACTATTCAGGCCATTTAGAACTAGCCAACCTGTGAGGACAGTGTGGGCCATGTGAAGCCTTCTGCTTCCATATTGTTGGGATTTTATGTAAGTAATGAACATGGAACCAGAAAAGAAAATGGCTTTAAATAAATTGAGTCTGAACTCCTGGCAGAGCTCTAAACATGATAAATGTGGTGGGCACCTAATAAAAAATAGACCTTTTTTTGAAGTCCTAATTGCAGCTGATCTTTGGATTTTGAAATTAAACATCCGCTAAGGTTTGATAATTTTTCCTAAATTGTTGTCATTATATGGATTTAGGGTGGATAAGGGGACCATGGTAGAAATATGAATCAGTACTTTAATCTTCC
This sequence comes from Equus quagga, assembly GCF_021613505.1. Lineage (NCBI taxonomy): Eukaryota > Metazoa > Chordata > Mammalia > Perissodactyla > Equidae > Equus > Equus quagga. Next base: position 16,985,648 of record NC_060270.1, on the reverse strand, counting down.
ATAAAGGGTTTATAACTGCCCCAAACATCCCCTCTGTTTGGACCCCATGGGGAAATTGCTTCTTGGCCCTAGTATCACTCTGTCAAAGTTGTGAGTATATATTGAATTAATTTCTCACTGATATAATGAATATTTGCTTTAAAAAAATAGTAAAACTTTTTTGATGTTGAGGAGCCTGATGAGTACTATGGTTTACCTCTTAACGCCATTAGTGCGGTTCTAGATACCAAGCAAACTCAACTGGAAGATAAGTTTTATTTGGTTCCGAGGGACTAATTAAATGAATATACAGCAGAGCTTAGAAGTGATGTCATCATATCAGACATGGTGCGAACAGGCCCCAGTGCACTAACAGATCCTCTGCATTTTTATTAGGAAATATTTAAGAGTTTTGCAGAGCTCCAAAATTCCAATGAAAGTCAGGTAGATGTCCTCATATTGACATATCTGCAGATTTGGTTTCTATTCTAAGAGCTGCAGTTTGAATTAATTGAGGTCAGAAGCAGCTACCCATTTGTGTCCCATCTACTTGCAAATAGCAGCTTGTTTCCTTTTAGGGTCTGACGAGGTGGTGGTTGTTTTCTATATCTTAGTAATAAAATCAATGGCGGCAGCACACATAGGCTAATTGTTAGAATTGTAAGGCTTTGTTAGAAATGGAATATAGGCTTTTGGTAATACTCTTAAATTCACACCAATTGTCAGGAAATTAAATATGGTTCTTTAAGAAATATATCGCAGGAGGCTTAAACTAGATGTGGTTAAAAAAAAAAAAACCCAAAACCTCTTCACAGGCATTTAGTTATTTTCTACCTAAAAAAGTAATTTTCCTTTTATCTGTATCTTTACTAAGCCTTTAAGATGAAAGAGGAGAGTGACCGCCGTAGAATGACAGTGACCTAAAAGTGTAAAATTAGAGTTAGTGGAGTTTGTGTAATCTTGAGGACAAATATAATCCAAAATATTTATCAGTGAACTCAAAGGGCAAATGCTGCTTTCAGCATACTGCAAATAAAATGCTTAATTAAAAGTCCCTAAAATATAACAACTTGTTCTTAAGCGATTACGTTGTGTCTGAAGAAATTAAGACTGAAAAAAAAAGTTAAAAGAAAGAAAGAAGAAGCTGGTTGTGATAAATTTTTTCTTACATTTAGGTACTTTTAAGAATTGTTTTTATTAATTTCTAAATTTGAGTGAGAGGGAAATAGGCTTGGATTAATTGCCATTTGAATAGGCAGTTTCAGATTTGTAGGCATCTTCTGAACCAGGATGGAAAGACCATAGAAAAAAGTCTAGTGTGGAAATGATATTTCATGTGGTGAAACAGAAACTCAAGAAGTTTCCTGTGATAATAAGGTGAAAGTGGTTACCAAAGAAACAAAAGTTTCTTATCACTCTGCCTGAGGCAAATGTGGCATATTAAGCTTAAAATGAATTCTCCTCTCCTGAATGCACACAACTCTTATTAATGTCTTGGAAATTATGCACACATAGGAAAAGAGGAATAAGATTTTCTGGATACATTTGAGTAAGCATCCATTGGGATATGGGAGCTTTCTCATGTCTATGGCTACTTTAGCACCGAAGTGACCAAAAATCAATTTTTGCTATTTTACCTTTTACTCGGGTTTAACTTTGGACTGAATGACTTGCTTTCATCTTAAAAGGGGCCTTTCTTTCCATGAGAGTTAGGTTCCCTGGTGGCCTGAAAGAGTTAATGCAGTTTCCAAGAGTGTCCAACTTACTTCCAGGGAGTAGTGCCTGCATGTGAGAGTCTGGCTCCAGGATATTTGTTCACATCCCAAAACCAATTTGGCACAACTTAAAATGTCTGCTAGGGAGAGGATTCAGAGTGTTGTTAGGCCACGCAATTAGTGCTTTATTTCATGAGCACCAAATTCACCCAATAGTGTTTTGTTTTAAAGAAGAGCTTGAAATTCACAATAACGGGTTTCATTTATCAGAGCCATATGGGACTCACCATCTTTGGATATATTTGTAAGGCTCTCACAAAGAAGACTCCTTAGGCATCTCAGATTTCACGGATTGGAGGGCAATCTGGATGAATATCTTTTTTGGAAATGATGAACTATGTTTTTCATATGTAGTCTCCAATTTCAGTAATCCTTGAGAAGCTCAAAAAAACAGGAAAGAGTTAAGTAAACCTCAGCTTATTAGCTTTGACTGGAAAACAAAGACCATGATTCTTAGATCTGGTTCAAATGCCAAGTGTACCTTTGATGTTGAAATTGGGCCATCTAATCTTTGCAGTTTGTGATGTGGCATTTATGAGAGGGAAGGTGGGTTCTAAGTCTCAACCTATTTTTGCACTTTTTGCTAGTTCTGTCATGGTCATATGTCAATGGATCGTTGGGAAGCTATCTGCAACATAGCAGACTGATAATAGAGCATTGTAGTTTTTTTGATGCTTATCCAAGATTATTTCTTTATTGCCTCCTCCTTTTCCATACTTCTCTGATCATTAGGGATCTATTTTAATGCAATATATTCTCGAAAATGTCAATACAAGTTGATTTTTTTGATAAATCTCATATTTGCCTACTGATCTGTAAATTTAGAGATTTAAAAATAAAATCAGATTGATCTTCATTTGGGGGCGGTTGCTAATACTTAATTTTTGGTTCCTAGATTCTGTTAAGCTATTCATGACCTATAAACAAATATTTAAGTGTTTACTAATTAAAAATGAATATATTTTTAAAGGATAGAGTGCTATTGTGTTATGACAGGCAACCACTATTTTTTTAGGTTTTCAAATTTTTGTTTTCTCAGTTCTGTAGGCTTTCTTGTAAAGGGCATACTTGATTATGTTTGATAAATCTGGTAAATCAGAATATTTGTGAGTCATAGATAGTACTATAACAATTACTACTGAGCTGTAAGGTCTATGTAAACTCCATAAGGATGGTAATTTGGGTTTTATTTTAAATTGTTATGGTAAGTTCGCAATTATTTGAAATAATGCTTGCTCATCTTTAAATACCATTTTATTGTATTGTCTTATTTTATTATCCTCTAGTTTATTTTTTATAAAAACTTTTAACACTTCATTTGCTAATGATGTTTGTATTATCATGATTTAGGTTTCCCTGAGAGTGTCCGCTAAACTTTGTTCAGTTATGAGCATTGTTGAATAACATTAAATTAAAATAAAATATACTGTATTCTTAGCTGCTTTTAAACTTTATATTGATACCAATGTCATATATTTTAAATATTATTTCATAAAGATTTAAAAATCTACTCCCTACCATCCCATTTCTTCTCTCATCTGCGTTATACACTACAGAAAGAGCAGTTAGACCTCTGTTACCTGGCACTCCTGTAGGGTGCACACTTGTATTGCTATATGTCATTGACCCCCGTACTTTAGGCTGATGAGGCTGCTGGACAATAGGTAGAACATTGGAATCATAGAATGAGCTGTAACTGCTTAAATCAACTTGAGCTTTAATTGTGCTAGGTGGTTGAATGATATTCTGTCTATATTTCCTTCTTAGTCAAATGTTCTAAAATCATTTAATGAGTCAATTGCTAAAATACTCTTAGGATTGTTATATTATTTTTTTTCCCTACAAAAATAGATATTGTGACCCAATGAGGTTAAATGATTTTTTCACTGAAAAAGTCATTTTGAAACTAAACATGAACCCGGTTTTTGGGTGATGCCTGGTATTTTCCATAAGAATTTTGAAATATTTTATTTGGGAAAAAGATATAGTGTTGGGATAGTAGCCAAAGGCAAAAAGAAATGAAAGATGGCAGAAAGACTCAGGATAGAATGTGTGAATATAGATACATTGGTATTTCATAGGTCTTTGGATTTAGTATAAACTGTAGGCTATGAAGAGAAGATAGACACGTGGATCGAACAAGAAAATGTGGATGCAATGATCAATAGTTAATTTTTTTATGAATATTTCTACTAAAGGACAGATGATTGGGGAAAGAAGGACATAATTGGATGGGGTGTATGTGTGAATGGTAAAACAGTCGAATGCTGAGAGGTGAGTGTGAAGAAAAGAGATAAAGATTACATGTAGTTTTGTGGCTCTGTCTAGTTTTCTGCATTTTCATTGAGTTTCTGTGTAGGGATGAATGACTCCTGTGTATAATGTTCTTGGTATAAATAGAATCCATAAATCATTTGGGTTGAGAAGGAATTTTATTTCCTTGTGAAGATAAACCTGTTTGATTTTGAGGTGTGGTGAGCTATTATTCTTACTTTATGGACAGAGTAAAGTTTATATTGTTTTTGTTCAAATTGTAATATGAGTATAATTACGTGGAGCAGATGTGTGTGTGTGTATGAGTGTGTACACTTGTAAAGAAGGACACTTTCATTTCTGTCTCTTTGTTGATCTGTCTCTTTCTGTTTCTCCTGTCTGCTGCTTTTTGCTTGCCAGTTTTTCTTTGTCTCGATCATTTTATCATTGAACCCATCTGTGTAGAAAAGAGAATGATTGGTTTTCTAATTTTTAATGATTTTTTATTTTTTGTTATTTTGTTCTCTCAACTTGTTTTCATCTCAAGAATTAAGGCTCAAGTATAAGGCGTTTTAGTTCTCACATTCAAGAGGTGTTTCTGCTTTCGTTCCCGTCCGTTTGTCCATATGTTTACTGGTCTCTGATAGGCTGTGCAGTGAGACAGCAGTTTACTCTGTGCATGTGTGTGTGTGTGAAATTAGCTAATTGGTGTTAGTAGAAATATTTTCACATGTTTTATAAGCAAAGTGCAGCAAGGTATATACATGTAGATATGATCCAGACACGCGCACGCTCACGACTGTCACTGCTCATGCATAGGCGCTCAGAAGTAATTAATGTTAATAAGATTTTAATGTGCTTGTGAGATCATAATGAGGAGAAATGAATGCTCTGATTAGGAAAAGGTAACTGTGTGTGTGTTTTGGCTTAGAACAAGATTTCAATTTTTATAAACCGCAATTTTAGAACTTGTTTGTGATTGCATCAATTGGTTTTTATTTTCAAATTAGAGGTCTGTTTAGCCATTTGAATGATTAACCAAATAAATGGGTGAAACCCTGATCATAAGGAATAGTGCAGGTTTTCATTTGCAAGGCAATGTTAGTGTACAGCAAGGCTATGATCATGTCTTTTGCCAATGAACCATTTTTTTGTTGTTTTTTAAAAAGCTTTTTCAGAAGCTACTTGTGGAGCTAGTACTCATTTTTATAAATGTAGATGTTATCTATATGTTCTGGAGACACCAGTCAGACACTGTAACATTGTGTCTGAGATACATTCCTGCCAGTCAGTAAAGGTGGATTCAGTGTCCAAAGAATCTATATCATGCTTCCTGAAATGTTTATGGGGAAAGATGTAAAATAAGCAAGATTTTTTTTTCCCTAAACATGATCTTTACAAATTTTAGAGGCTTGACATTTTTAATGGTGAAGAAAAATATCTCAAAGTTAAGTAAAGATGCTGTCTCATCATGGGCTCAAGTGCTGTGCAGTCAAGAGCTGCAGTATAGACTGGCTCGAATCCAGCTGGACACCAGGGGTCCTTCTCCACAACAAATTTTTTGAAAATATTGTTTACAAAGCTTTGGCATACATTTGCATTATTATTATTTTTTAATTATAGGATGAATCTAAATATCTATTAAGGGCCCTTGCCCTGTAGCACATAGAAATCACTTATGCATTTTTTAATATAAGTAGTGGATTAAGATATTCAAGGATTGTAATCTCTTTTAAAAGTAAGTATAGTACTGAAATGTACGAAGTCTTGGATATGAATTGGGGTTTAGGGTAGTGTAGTTTATTTCCAGCTAAATTTTACAGACATGGTTTAGGTTCTCCTAGGTTTTGGTTATATTACTACAATCTTTCTGCTGGAGCTTAAAAATGATGGGGAAGAAAGAGAAGGTGTTAGAGTTTGTTCTATTGAACAATTCTGCAATTTCTGTGGTTCCCAGAGGTCTGTTGGATTTTGCTTTCCATAGAATCCGTAGGAATGATGATTATCTAACCAAAAGAGTCATTTGCCTTTAACAGTGTTTAGTTGACTTTCTTGGGTCATTGAAGCATAGTTAGGAAAATTTTTCCCACTTGCAGTTTGTAGAGGAATTCATTGATGTTTTTGACAGTCCTTGTACAGTTTCCTATTGTTAGTTTTCCCATGCGGTTATATATATTTTTACATTTTCTATTCTGTGCCATTGGTCTGTCTATTCATATGTCATTATCACATTATTTTGATTAGAATATGTTTTAATATCTGAAGCATTAGGCTCCCTCCCCACCCCAGCCCTTGCTCTTCTTTTTCAAGGTTTTCCTGGCTTTTCTCACTTATTTGTTATTCCAAATTAAGTTTATAATCAACTAGCAGAACTGGAGGGGAAAAAAATCTGATGGTATCTTTATTGGAATTATGATAAATTCACGAATTAACATAGGGATAATTAATATCTTTATGAGGTTGAATCTTCTTATCCAAGAACTTTCTGTTCTTTCCATTTCTTCATAATTTTTGTTTTCAGAAATTTTATAGAGCTTTCCTTATAGAGGTTTTAAACATTTGTTACTAAGTTTGTTTCTTGGTGTTCTATTCGTTTATTTATTTACCTGCCTACTTACTTTTTTACATAACTTACTATCCTAAACAGTCTCCTCTTCTGTAATATTTACTAAATGGCTTTTTGTTTCTATATAGGAGCTATTGATTTTTGTATGTTAATTTTGGCAAACTCCCGCTTTGCAAAATTCTTTTATTTTCTGTGGTAGCCTGATGGCTTTGAAGCCCCATTCTAGCACAGTGCTCGGTATCTCTGAGACCATGGACAAGTTATTCTGAGCCATTTTTCTTATCTGTAAAGTGTCCAGATAAGAAAACCAAACTCCTAGACTGATGGAGAGTAAATGAGATCATATAGTAAAGCAGCTAATATTTTGCCCAGCACATAGTAGGCACTCGATTACTGATATCCATTACTAATGTAACGCAATATATGACATGTTATTCTTGTCTTGTAATATGTTATTTTCATTATTATTCTTAAAATCTGGCTACTGAACTATAGAATTATTGAAGGTTTATCGTATCAGAGTTTTTACTTCAAGAATGGAGTGAATTAAAGAAATGAAAAAAACTTAAACTTTCTGATTAACTTTGTGATTTAAGACACTAGGGACTGAAGATTAATTCTGAGATTAGGGCGTTTTGTAGTTTTGCACATATATTTCCATTACTTCTGTTTTAATTATGATTATTGCATGCAAGACTCCTTAGCTCTGGAGAGTAAGTAGAGGGAACGTCTTGATCACCTAGAGTGAATATTCAAAGCAATTTCTTGAGTGCATTGATTCTAGTGCTCGTTAGCTACCTAAGTGGATGTGAGCATCTAATTTAAAGTTCTGTAACCATTATGTTCTCCCTCAAAAATCTGCAACTTTGCTATGTTTTCTTAGTAAACAATGTACTAACTTGTGAATGAACTTGTGCAGAATAAGTATTAGACATATATGAACTCATGATGATATTGGTGTAAGCAGAATAATAGTGCTTGCCAGCCCATTATGTAACACTTTTGATAAAGTTGGTGAAAAAACAATAATTGATAAAAATGTAGTCCAGTGTAGTAGTCTCATGATTTTTAAGCTTCACTCTAATTTAATAAAATGGATGCTAACTTTGCAAATACACTCTTAATTCATCTGAAATATCTATTGTTAGAAATGAGAATGCCAGAGTTTCAGGTGGGCTCCTCTCATTCCTGACTCGTGGTTGTTGTGAGGGTTTACTGAGATAATGCACTAGCATTGTAATGTCATTAATTATAATGATAATGCAGGTGCCTGGCTCATGGTAAGTGCTTGAAAATGGTAGTTGTTTCTATTGCTGTTATTTTATTATTACCTTTGCTAGTTCTTCACTCCCACCCTCGCACATATTGTCCTCATATATATATTCTTACTAGTAGTATTGTTCTGTGCTTAGAATATATCTCATAATGTTCATTTACAAATATAAAATTACATATATATCATTTGCCAATATTGAAATTAGCTCAGAGTGAAGTAAGACTCCATCACTGGAGCCTGTGAAAGCTTAGTTGCTTGTGGATGAAATTTTGTGGAGCTGCAAAGGTAAAGAATAACTTCTCTCAAAGAATTATAGATACATTTAGGTAAAGAATAACTTCTCTCAAAGAATTATAGATACATTTTGTCCAGTTTGAAATCTCCCAGAGTTCTGGCTTAGCACTCAGTGTAATTACTCCTCCACAGCCACATGGTGCCCCTTTGTTCATTCTTTCATGTGGAGGACAACATAGAGTACCTGTTAGGTATAAAACATTGTTCTGGGTAGTATGAGATGTACAAATAGTGAGATTAGTTAGATGAACTGTCTCTATTCAAGCAGTCTAGTAAACGATTCAGAGTGGAGACAACTAGGTAATGTGCAAGGACTTTGGGGCAAGAGTATTTGGTTTGAATCCCTGCTCTGAAACTTACTAGTTGTGTAACTTTAGTCAAGTTATTTAGCCTATCTGTGTTTCAGTTTCCTTACTTACAAAATGGGGCTGAAAATAATACCTACTGTATAGGATTGTCCTGAGGATTAAATGATTTGGTACATGCACGGCATTTAGAGCAATAACATAGTAAGCACTCAATAAATGTTGGTTAATGTTAATGTAATTATTAGATGAAGCAAAATAAAATTAATGCCATAAAACAATAAAAACAAAGTAATACAGTATTATACAGGATGATAATACTAATTTTTATTGTAGCTGGGAGCAGTGAAATGAAGGGAGCTTTATGGTTGAAGTAATGTTTAAACTGAAAACTTGAAGTGCGATTTCTGTAGGGCGATGAAGAGTAGAAGAGCAGGGGTGAGTTGATTTCTAGGCTGAGGGAATCTCCCAAGCAAAGATTTAAAGGTGATAGAGAAGCGAAAATGAAAACTTCTGGGGATTCTGCAGTCAGAAAGACTCATATCTGAAGCCCAGCTCCACTCCTTGTTATCCGTGTGACCCTGGGCAAGTCAGGCTCTCTTTGGGTCCTTCCTGCCTGAGATGCGGTCTGGTGGCTCTCTCTAAGGCAGTAAGCTACAGCAATTATGGAGCTGACCTTGTCATGTGCTGCCTGTTGTTGGACATATGTAAGCCATTATTTTGTCTAGTTTTTAGTTGTTTAACGCAGGAGGCTAAGTCCTGTTTCTGTTACTCCATCATTTTCGGAAGCAGAAGACCAACATCTTACTTTCGCTTTTCTCCTCATTGAGCTTGGGACTTATCGTCTCATGCTGTCAGCACCTGTAGTTAGTTACCTTTTTTGTATTCACTACACTGCATTACAATTTATAGTTTCTTATCTGCCTCCTCGCTACACTGGCTTCTTCGAGAATGGGGAGTCTGTCTGGTTCATCTTTATCACCACTACCAACCCACTACTCTGTTTGGAGTCTGGAACATAGCAGGCAGTTAATGAATGCCTTTTACATTCAATTTAATTACTGTGAATTGTAGTTTAGTGCCATACTGTGAAAGACTTTGAATGCTATACTAGAGTTTGGATTTAATCAATAAACCACTCAGGATTTTTGAGGAGGTGAGAGAAATTCCCAGGGCCTTTATTGTTTTTCAAAGACGATAACTCTAGAAACATAAAGATGAATGACAGATGTTAGAGGTTGAAAATAGATGACTTAGGATTCTAGGAATAATAGTGGGACTAGAAAGGGAGCATTGACAGGATCTGGTGATTATTTGGTTGGGTGCCACTAAAAGGGATGGTGAGAAAAAGGATGACTCAGATTTTCAGAAATGGTTGATCAGTTTCTTTAGAATGAAATATTAGGTTTTTTGTCTTCTTTGGCACCAAAATGAAGGATTGGAGTATAAAAATTTGAGAGTAAAATTTCACAATGTAAAGAAGTAATTAATGGTAGAGATTTATCTAAATTATGTTTTAGTTTTTTACTAGACTAAAGCTTGAATTTAAAGTATTTTATAATTCTTCGGGGAAATGAATCATGAGTTTTATTTTATCGTGTAGGGATAATTTTCTATTGTACTACAAATATCAATGTCTTTCTTTATATACATTTTTCCTCAGTATAATCCATTTTATTTGGATGCTACATTTCTATATATTTTTCTTTCCCTCTTAGTTTTTAGTTTTGTTCTGAAAGATTGCTTCTTTTTAGTCTTTAGAATATGCTGGTAATGGACTCAGGGCTAAAAGTTCATTTTGTGTGGTTGAATGGGCTAGTACCTGTAGAATGACCTTGAGTGAGAATAATTTTTCTCAAATATATTTTAACTTTGATTTTGTAGTATCAATTTTCATCCAGATTGTCTTCTCTTTTTGAGAGACGTTAGAAGAGCTGCTGAGAGTAGAAGCGTGGTAGAAGTAGGGGAACAAGAAACATTAAAACAATTATGGAAACCCTCCCATGCCAAACCTTTATGTATAAAATATAGGAGTAGCTGTTGGAAAAAGTTAAGCACTTGTAACAAGAACTTGTTTATAGTGGTCTGAAGGACATTAATTACAACTAATGGACTGAATATGTGAAAAGGAGATATTTCTCCCAAGGAGTTCTATTCACTTTGGCGTAATCCTCTAAGGAAATAATGTTTCGTGTAAAGAGTGATCTAACCTGAGAAAAATGACACAATGTTTGAATCAGTAATAACATCCTGACAAGGTAGGGTAATATTTTTTATATTATATCCCATTTCTCATTTCAGTTTCTTACGTGAACTATGTGTTACTCCTGTTACAGAGAATGACAGGCAGTGACTACCATTTATTGAATCACCCTTTGTGCTGGTAACTGAACTGTGAGGTAAATATTATCTTATTATTCTTCACAACAATCTCATAAGGCAGATATTTACATTTTATCAATGAGGAATCTATGGCTACATTAGATTAAATAACTTCCATAAGGCTACACATCTAGTTATGGAGGAGTTATTCAGAATCAGTGGTGTAATAGGCAAAAAAGGATTGCTGAGACTAAGGTGTATACTGTTATGGATAATGAAAGGAGTTTCTCACTTTTTTCCAGTAAACAGAGGAAGATGAGCTTTTTCGAACAAGAGTGGGAAAGGGGGAGGGAGGAAGGGCAAACGTTTGTGTTTTTGACCGGTAGGAGTGAGTTTGTCAGAGAATAGAAGGCTGATGCCTCACTGTGGCCTGTCTTTCCAAAGCCCTAGGTGCTGCTTTTGGTACTGTTGTAGACACAGGCATCCAGGGCGGCTGAAACACTGCATTATGCCTTGCTGGGGCCAGTTGAGGGACCGGAAGCAGTGGTGGCTGCAGGGGAGGTTTTTAGAACTTTTAACTCTATTTGGAACAGCTTTTATGGGCAAACTTATCAGCACAGCTATTCCAGACTGTCAGAGCCCAGGAAACCTGATGCTGTGTATGAGTGCCACATCAGTTTCACTGTTGATTTGACCTCAAAGCCCGTGGTCCCAACCAGTGTGCTGTTTTGTATAACAATTATATCATTCAATGTACCTACAGCAACTGCAGAAAAACACCTATTCCTGCACAGTTTTAAACTCCGAAGTAACCTTCAGCTCTAGCCCAGAGGAAAATAAAAATCCAATTATATAATATGATCTTTTACTATGAATGGGGAACCCCAAACGTGTGAAACAATTAGAAATTCTCCATTTCTTTTAATCACAGGAATATTCGCACCTGTGTGAATTACAGAGCTAAAAAACACCCCCGACTCTCCGAAGTTCTACTATAAAGAAGTCTAGTTATTTGCCTTAGTTTCAAAAGAAAAGTTCCCTAAGTATTTCAAAATGTTCGACTGGCTGCCCCAGCTATTCTCTTTGGAAGCTTCTTTCTCATCCTCATGGCACATCCCTCTGGCATGCATGACCAGCTGCAAGCTAAACCCTGTGGAATAAGAATTCTTTCATCCCTTTGTGTGATGTGTTTCATTTTCAGAGTTTGGATGATCCTCCTCGGCAGCAGCGGCAGGCATTGTTAGTTTCAATAGGAGGCCTGGATGCACAAGAACAGTCATCCTAGAGAGCCAGGCTCTCGGGGTCCGTTCCTTCGCGCCACGGTGCTGTGTTAGATCACTTTCTCCTGCTGGATTAATGACCAGGAAAAAAGGGTAACAAACTATACCCAAAGGAATCCAATTAAAGTACTTGAACTTCACTCACGTCCATCCTATCATTTTCTTAACTTCCTAACATAGGCTTAATTATTCTGACCAGTAGAAAGGAATGGCATGAATAAGAGAGTTATCTCAAAATCCTTATTTTCTTTAGTTTGAAAGGCTCAAAATCTTGTTGTATAAGATGAAATAATAATCTGTGTTTGGTATGGTTGAACTTTTTTTGGGTTGTTTTTTCTCTCTCTTCTCTAATATCTTCACCAAGGTCACTGCCAGGACTGATTGTATGAAACTGCTCAGCCCTTACAATTTTATCTCTGTTCACAGTCTACACTGCAGCATTAGTTCATTCTGGACTCTTCGGCTTCCTTGAATTCCCAATTGATTCCACTCCCATGACTGTGATATTCTTTTCCTAGTTAATCAAGAATTCTCTATTTCTGCTCTGTCATCTATGCCACTGTAAGTGGGAAAGTAGTTTAGGCTTTGGCTCTCAGCCTCATCATTTGTGAAATGACCTCCTCTGATTCTAAAGTTCTGTGTCTAAAATACAAATTAGGATTTCCGGTAATAAAAACTTATGTGTGTATGATGACTGATAGTTTTCAGTCTTTTCATATGTTTTATTTTATATAATTCTGACCATGGTTCTGTGAGATGGGGGAGAACAGGTTTTATTGTCTCTTTTTTTCAGAGAAGGATCCTGCAGCTCAGGGAGATGAAGTGACTTACCCACGTCCAATAAGTAGTAACTGGCTGAACCTGAACTTAAAATTCAGTTTTTCCCACATTAAGGTGATGGTTTCTTCTAGTAGGAAGTTTCTTTCTTATAGCCTAAATTTCTTCATTTATTAACTATAAGTTTTGGTGTATGTGAGTGTGTATGTTCTTGCTCTGGGAAGGGGCTTCCTTATGCTTAAATGAGTTTGGGATGGAATTTTGTGACTTTAGTTTTTATCGGTGAAGGAGTCTCCTAGGATTTCTAATTAAGAAAGACAAGGAATGTGCTACCTTTCTAGTATGAATTTTGGTGTTATTGTAAGCCCCTCTATCAAATTTGATTGCATTTTTCAATTATAAATCTATTCTGCCAGAAACCTAATATACCTATTAGATAATATTCTTTGTGATTAAGGAAGATAAGAAAATAGTAGGGGCTGGCCCCATGGCTGAGTGGTTAAGTTCACGCACTCTGCTTCGGCGGCCCAGGGTTTCGCTGGTTTGGATCCTGGGCACAGACATGGCACTGCTCATCAGGCCATGCTGAGGCAGCGTCCCACATGCCACAATTAGAAGGACCCACAATTAAAAATACACAACTATGTACCGGGGGGCTTTGGGGAGAAGAAGAAGAAGATAAAAGAAGATTGGCAACAGTTGTTAGCTCAGGTGCCAATCTTTAAAAAAAGAAAAGAAAAGAAAAGAATAGAAGCCCTCTTAGCCAATCCCTTCTTCAGGCCAATAGGATACTCTCTGAAAAATGGTGCACTTCTGTTTATCTGTTTACCTGCTGGTATGCTTACCTAGAGTCATTTGTATTTGTTTTCAAATTTGTTTATGCCCCTTGAATGTGCAGTTATAATTTAATTATGCAAACTGATGAAATATGAGTAGAAAGGTATAAAGGGTTGTTGATTTTATGAAGTTTAAGTTGACTGCTTTGTAAAGACTTTTTAAAGTGAATCACTAAAACCAATTACGGTCTAAATACGTGAAGGCTAGACAACTGTAAGAGATTGCCTGGGGTAGGGGTAGGGGATGAATGTAAAAATTCTGGAAGGATCCTGCATTCAACTTGTTTTGCAAATCCCTTTAAGCACACACTGACTTTAAATAAACCAGAAGCTTTAAACTCTCACTGACTTTAAGTAGATGATACATTGTGGTACAGTTTAAGCAAGAAGAATAATGTGACTTAGATGATCAGGAGTCAACAACAGCTCTTGGTCCTACATCTCAAGTTTGGTTAATAGGTGTAAAATTTTATGTTTTAACGCTAAATATGTTAAAATTGCTTTAACCAATATCTTTCTGTGTCTCAGTATCCTGTGTAAAATGAAGATGAAAATAATTTTACCTAACAAGTTTTTTTTTGAGTGTGTGAGGATTACATGAGATAATAGAACAAAGCCTGGCGTGAGTACTAAAAATGTTAGCCACCGTCATTGACATCATCATCATCATCATCTGAGAGTATCTGCTGTAGGGCTTATGTACATTTATATGAAAAACGTAATCACCGCTACCAGCTATTGGTAGCAAGACATAATAGTTCTATTTGGGTTGACAGTGAAACTATCCATTTTCACCCACACCCCATCCTTTTTTCAGGATTTATGAGAAGAGGAAGTTTGACTTTACCTTTCTCAGGAAATGCTGAGACCTGAAATTGTTCATGAAGCGTAAGTGAAAGGGCTAGGTGTAGTCTTAGCTGAAGACTGTTAAAAGGGTTGGAATGTGGAGAGTTGAAGTTGTTTAAGTTTAAGATACATTGTTGCTGGACTTGTAGAGAATGCTTACACTGAGCCTAGATCTAGCCAAGGTGTTTCTCACTTAAATGAACAGTAAGCTTCACATAGTCTCTTGCAATTGTAAATAGAGAAATAAAGGAGAAAAAAAATTTTTTTGACAAACAAGTCTGGTAGCTAAACTTGAATGGCATGGTAGTGAGAATACTGATTGTAAGGCTAGGCATTGCACTGTATGCCATCAATTCCTAAATGCTTCCGCAGTGTAGGTTACAAGTTTTCATTAATGAACCCACATTTAGAAACTGCTTTTTGGAGGAGGATTAAGATTTTACGTGCTTTCTGTCTGAATGCTGCCACCCACATTTCCATATCATTCACATCCTGTTTTCCTACCTAAGAATGTGGTCCTCATAGGAAAGAGGCTCAGACTTCAAGGTCAGAGACAACACCCACTGGACTGATAGTTTCCTGCTTGATTTGAATGTATAAGGGTTGATTCAGTGCTGGTCACACTAGAGTGAATGCTCTATCAATGGTTCCTTTTTTGTTGGTATTATTCAAATAAGCGATGCTATTCACCTTCTATAGATTATTTACATAGCACTTCCAGAATTATTAAGAATAAAGCAAGTAGGTAGCAAAGTGGAATTTAAGACATTTTCCAAAGTTGAAAAATTTTTGGAATGATATAATCTAAAGTTATTAAGTACCCATTTATGTCCTTAAATAGTACAAGTATCATCATTCATCGCTTTCTATGCCTATTATGGAATTTAGGTTTATTTGTTTTTTATATTGCAGTCCATCCTTACCTGTCATAAAGCTTTTGGATAAAAGAAATATTGTCTTTCTACTTCATGGCTCATTATAACTTTGGGATTACCTTAGCTCACACAACATAGATTTTCCTACCCATGGATATTATTCAAATTTCTCTTCTACTCTGTCTTTCCTGTGCATTCATTTCAATCACTATATGTCCTATAAATTTTGTCTGTCCTCAGCCTTTTGCCCTCAGCTGTGACTTTATATATATTCCTTTGCTCTTCTGTATGTCAGCATTTGTTAACATGTATCCCTCTTTCTAACCTACACTTTTATTCCTTAGTTTGTTGATTTAAATTTCACCTATTTTTTTTCTTTAGCCACACCATATCCATAGAGTTATTTTATATGAGGGCAACAGTGGAGCTTATAAAAACTAGGTAGTATTCCAGGAAATAGCAATCTTTGCCCTGAAGTACAGTAGGCTAGGTATTCAAGCTTCTACCTAGTGAAGATCTACCTTTTATGTCCTTTTGTTATGCAAGATATTTTTAAGGAGGTAGGATTCAAGAGAATTTCTTTCTTCATATGAAATTCCTGTCAGTCAATATGATATTCAGAACCGCTTACTAAGCACCTTTTTAGGCAAAGAAAAGAGCCAGTCTCAGTTTGGGTGTGTTCAGAGTGTTCTGTTCTTGATTCATTTCCCTGGGGCCCAGCCTCTTATATTTGAAATTTTAGGTTGTGAATTAAGGCATTTCTATAAACTGGCCTGGGATGATGCATTGCTAATCTTCAGGTGACGGGTTCATACGTCACGAGCAGTGTTTTGCTATGACAATAAAATTGAGGTAGGAAAGCAAGTTGGCTTCAGTGCCAAATAGTGGTCAGAATATCACGGAACGTGAGGTTGGTGTGGTAGTAGCAGCATGCAGTTAGGCACACGTGCATGCACAGTGGTGCTGTTCCTATTCTGTTTGGAAGGCAGTTTGGACATCATTACAATAATATGAAAGGCAGTAACTTGATCAAAGTTCTAGCTAGGAAAGTTCTTATTTCTCTATATTGGAGAGATGTGTGCAGGACAGTCTGAAGATAAGAATACTGGTAATGAGAACATCTTTATTTTACGTGTTTTTCAAAGAGTATCTGTTTTTTTGTTATGTTGCAATTTTTTGCTATGTTATCCGTTGAATGATTTAATGGATGCCCAAATAAAGATCAGACTGATGTTCCATATAAAGACCTGCTGGATTTATATATACACACTTAAAAAAAAAATATGTTTTTATGGCATATAATAATAAGTTCCATTGAATTATTGAGCTTATCAAATAGCAGATAAGCTTTTTCTGCCTGAGTTTGTTGGCCTGATATTATCTACAATTTTATTTAATAATTCATTCATTCATTCACTGGGCACCTATTATGTTGGGGATTATATTTGGGACAGTAGGGAATGAAAAGATGATTAAGACATGGCCCCTGCCTACTCAAATTTGTAGTCTAGTGGCTATTGCATAAAACATTCTTAGATTTGGCCTTTACTATAATAGTGTGTTAATCCCTTAATTATTTCACATCCAAAAGGTCTAATTATTATTGTTATGATCATATATTTAAGGTGCATCTTCAGTGTTCTAGATACTGAATTTAAAGCACTGCCAATACCTTTAAACACATTATAATCCCTAAAATCTAATATAACATATTATAAATATAAAGTATTATGGTAAAGAGAAATTTATCAAATACTTTTTATAGGGTTAATACTGGTTTTTAATCATATGACCCTCTTTCCTTTCATCTGATTCCTTCTTTATTTGGGAGAAGAGATGGGAAAGGACAGTTGGCATTTGTTGGTGAAAATCCACTAAGAATAGAAAATCCAACAGAAGACTTGATTGCAACCTGGTTTCTAGTTCAATAAAATGCAAGGTGAAGAGCCACAGGAGATGAGGATGGAGAGATATGCAGGTGCCTACCACACAGTACCCTATATATGCCTAGCTAAGAAATGAAGTGGGATCCACTAAAATGTTTTAAGTAAGGAAATGACTCCTTAGTTCTGTTGAGAAAAAACACTTCAGCAATTGAGCATGGAAGAAGGAGTGTAAAGAAAAGGGGCCAGAGTCTGTGAGACCGGTCAGAGGACAGTGAATGGCAATCAAGATGAAATGAGTGCAGGGCTTGGAGGGAAGTAGCAGCTCTGAAGCTGGGAGACATCCGTCAAGAGGCACGGGTTCAAGAGATTTGTAGGAGGTAGAATTGACAAGATCTGAGCCTAGATGAAGGGGCGGGAGTTGGGTGCGGTTAAGGGAAAAAAAAGAAGTTTAGGATGACTATCAAGATTTTTGCTTAAGTACCTGCGTGGTGCTATTCATGGAGGAAAGGATTCTTTTGGGAGAAGCAAGTGGTTGGCCAGCCTGAGGTCAGGGAGAATGTGAGGGTGGGAGATAAGGAAAGATATAAATAATTTATTTGAATTTTAAACGTAAATTTACTATGCTTTGAGAAAATGGGGTGTGATGCTGTGACCTGAAAAAGTAAAAATTAAGGTAAGTCTGACATGTGGAAGCAGGCTAAGGAGACTGAGTTTCATGAAAGAGTACTGATTAGGGAATTTTAATGGAAAATAGAAAGTCTGGAATCAGGTATTTATTCTTGGAGTCATTGTTTCCCAGATTTTCTTTAATGGAAGCTTTCCTCCATTTTGTTAACCAAAATCAAAACTGGCTTATTCAAATGGTTTAACCTTATGATGTGTCTGGGAGTCTTTGGAGAGTAGCTACTTTAAGGAGTTATCTGTGTGAGGAGGTAGTATGGTAATGAAGGCAAGGTCAGTTACCAGCAGTATGAATTGCTAGTTAAATAACGTTGCATAAACCACTCAACCTTTTTGGGTTTCCATTTTCTCACCTCTAGAATAAGAGGGTTGAATCAGATGATCTCTGAGAAGCTTTGTTACAGTAAAAACCCTGTGATTTTATGACCCGATGAACAGCATGATTATACCTGTAGGATTAACATCTTTAGAAACTTTAACAACAGACTTCCAGTTAAACTTGGTGACTGAACACATGTTTTTCCTTGTTCCTTCTTACTAAGGGGCTAAAACCATGAGTAAACGACTGAAAAAAAAGAAAATGAATCCACAAGCATAAGGAAGAGGAAGCAATAGATGAAAGAAATGTAATTTTTGGAAGATGTAAAGGATGTAAAGGATGGAGGAATTCACAGAACTGAGAAAGCTAAATACAAGTGCCTGGAGTGTGTCGTGCCAGTGAGAAAGCAAGCCAGTTCATGCTCAAGATCTGGCTCAAAAATTGGAGGCAGCACTTCCTGTGGAAGACAATAGCTGAAGTAAAAATAAATTATAATTAGTATACTCAGAGAGATAGGAGAAGATAGTACTCCCATGAAATATGACAGGATGATATAAAAAAGGAATAATCAGAGAATAAACATTCATAATAGCTGAAATATCTTTAATAGAAGGATTGAAATTTTTCTGAAAATAGAGCAAAAGGTCAAATAAGTGGAAAATAGGAAAGAAAAGATAAAAGCAAACAGTCTAACAAGCCAAAAATTTGATTAATAGGAGTAAACCGGGAAGAGAAAAGAAAATGATAGGGAAGAGATTATCATAAAATTCTATAGTAAAAACTTTCATAACTGAAGGACATGAGCTTCCATTTTGAAAGTGTCTACTGGGTGCCCATAAAAAGTGTAAAGCAGATCTATATCAAAGTACATAACTGGAAAATTTCAGAACACCAGCAATATATAATGAAATAGAAGCTTCTAGAGAGAAAATATAAACCCTACATGCACATTGCCTCTAGAATCAGAATGATGTCTGATCTCTTAATGGCAACATTCAAAGCTAGAAAACGTGGCTTTAAAATTCTGAGGGAAAATTACTTTTAACTTGTAGTTCCATACCTAGCCAAACTGTTGATCAGGCATGAGGATATTTTTAGAAAAAAGACATTTTTAGACACATGATCCTCAAAATTTCCCTTTCATTGTTGCTTTCTCAAGAATCTTTTCGAGGATGTGCTACATATAAGTCAGGAGAAACTGAGGAGAAAAGAAGAAGTTAGAGGAATCGGGAAATAAGTGATGAGAATGATATATGAAAGGTGAAGGGAAGTTCCTGGACAATAGTTGGGCTTAAGAATAACCTGTCTTTAGTTGAACAGGAAGATGGAAAACTCCAGAAAGAGATGTGTTCAGAAGGAAGAATTGGAATTGATGGAATGCTCCATGTTTAAGAGTGTGAAATATTATATACAGAGAGGTTTTACATTCTATTGCAGAGCTGGAATGGGGGGCAAAAGTGGCAATATTGACTGTAGTAAGAAA
The DNA here is from genome assembly GCF_021613505.1 of Equus quagga. Classification (NCBI taxonomy): domain Eukaryota; kingdom Metazoa; phylum Chordata; class Mammalia; order Perissodactyla; family Equidae; genus Equus; species Equus quagga. Next base: position 16,965,895 of record NC_060270.1, on the reverse strand, counting down.
AATTGTTGCTCAAGGAAGGAAATGTATTAAAAATATACTAATTTACTGAATATTGGGAGGATGAAAGGAAAGGAAATGGATGATATAAGAGAGCTAATCTTCATCTTCCATAATAGGGAATTTGTAGATTATGTCTATAATTTACAAATCAAAATAAGAATATTTGCATATTATTTAGAGATGAGATAAGCACTAGAAAGAATTTGACACGGTGTCTCAAAGGTTGGGATATGCGCTGCTGTTTTTTTAATATAAATATTGTGGTACTATTTAACTAGTACGCAATATAGATATATTACTTTGAAAACAAGAGAAATGATAGTTTCAAAATTCTAACAGATTAGGAATACAAGTATTTTGGATTTTGATTTTTCAGATAGAAGCTTAACTCTTGATGAAGTGTACATATTTTAGTTATCTAGGAGGAATTAAATGGTTGATACCCAGGCATTGCTGAAATGTGGATATTCTGTCTCTTGAGAGTAAATATTATTTGGAGGGGTTTCCTCTTATCCCTATAAGGTATACATGTTGTTTTCACGGTAGAAGGTATGGTGAGAAATCTAAAAGTTGTGCTACAATTTTCAGATTTTAAATATGTGTTCAAAATAAAAGAAAGTCGTTAACTACTCATGAATAAGGAGAAACAGAAACCAGGAGTAAATTTTCATTTGATTTGGTAGGTATAGTTTTATAAGACAAATTAAACGTAGTTCATTTGTTAAACAAAGAATAGCTTTCCCTCGTTCCAAATGATGTCTAAATACTTAAGATTTTTTCCTATCGAAAACTTCACATGGCTAGTTCATGCATTCTCAGGGAATGCTTTTAACTGTTCACTGACTCATTACCTATTCATCTATGGCTAATGTAAAACCACTTTTGTTGTGGTTTACAAAAATATGGAGGTTATGTGATTCAGTGCATACAGTTCAGAATTTAGATTATCTTTCGATAATCAAAAACATGCTTTGCCAAAAAATCCAGTATGAGTGTGCTCAAAATATCAAGTGCCTTTTGAAGTTTTTAAATAAAAAACTCCAACAACAAAAACCTAACAACAAATCAACAAAAAACCCCAAGAACATGTCTTATAAACAAAAGTGTTTCGCAGCCATCCGTAAACCTCCCTGAGAAAACTTTTAGCACATAAGAGAGTCAGAGACAGAGACCTAGATAGAAAAGGAGGAAATTTCTCTTTGAGTTCTTTTTTTAAACCAAGGACATTTGGTTTTGAGAGGAGAAGGAGGAGAGAAGAAATGAAGAAAGCACGTGATTTGTCTCAAAGATTTATTTTGTAATTGATTGTAACTTATAAAGGTTGTCATTGATAGTTGTATGGGAGGGAGAATTCTAAGTTTCAATGCTGACACTTTGAAGAGTTGCCCTGTTGTTGCAGCTGCTTGGGCAGCCTTGCTCAAACATCAATGGTGCATTGTGGCAGCTTGCTCTGCTTCCCTGTTTCTGATGGACGTTCTCCAGGCAGTGAAGGGCAAAGGGGCTGGCAATGCTGGTAACTGGCATAATAGAAGTTGTTGGACCAGTTTGGAGAGTATGTGTGTGAACTGAACTCTTAATGACAGATTCTGTATTATGGTCAGTGTAAGTTCAGGGTCAGAAAGTACTTTCTGGTCAATTAATAGAGTTGGGAATATGTATTTTCATGTTGTCTCTCTGTGGCATAGAGTACATGTTATTTAGATTTCCTAAAGTAGTTGGTAAAAGGGACTAATGTTTATGGACTGAAAAAAAATTGGTATATACTCAGATATAACTACACTGAAATATTTCATCATAAAATAAATAATTGACTTTTACTGTTCATAATACTTAATTATTGATTTTTTAGCCTATCTTAATTAAATATTTTCTGCTATTTGTGAAAATCTATTCCAATTTTTTCAGCTCTTTTTTTTTAGTATGTATAGTAACACTCTACTCTTTTAGAATCATAAACTTTTAAAAAGGATATGAAATGTCTTCTCACACCAAATAGATAGAGCCATTACTGAGAAGAATATGACATAATGACAGGAGGTGATACAGAGCAGGAAGAGATGATAAACACTTATTTTGCTTATATTTTTCTCTGCTAAGAGAAATAATCTTCAAATTGGAAGAAGGGAATAGAAATCAATGATCAAATTGGTTAGTAAGAGGCCATTTTGGCAAATTTAAAATCAAAGTCCACAGAGTTTGGCAAATTTTATCCCAGAATGATAATAGCCATAATTTTTTGGGAAAAAAAAAAACTCTACGCATTTATATAATGTGTGTTTTTCAAAACATTGTCAATATATAGTTTTTACTGGATCCTTATGGTTATCCTGAGAAGTAAGGAGGGACGATTATTCCCATGTTATAGGTGAAGAAACAGAAAAGCAAGCAACTAAAAAATTTTCAATAGTAGGCCCTAGGTCAGACTCTTTTACTTACTTGCATTTAATATTCACTATACCCAAGAAGACGCTATTATCTCCATTTATAGATGTGTTAACTGAAATTAAATAATTTTTTTCAAGCCACACAGCTGTCTGTCAAAGCACCTGGAATCCAAACCTAAGGACTTTTTTTTTAAAGCCTGTGCTTTTTCCATTAAAATTCATAACTTCCAAACATGATCACATTTGGAGAGTTGGAAAGTACAAAATACTGGATATAAGCAAATGTGTAAAATCTTAAAGATAAAATCAAGATGAATTCTGTAATCTACAGAGTTAACTTTATTTTCAGCAAAATTCTGAAATGAAATATTGAATAGATTATTTGTGAGCATGTGCAAACCAAGGTGGTTATTAAGAGCCACATCATTATTTTACCAAGAGCAAGTCATGTCATACTAATCTCATTTCCATTTTTTGATAAAGTTAACTAGGTTATTAGATAAGAAAATGTTGCAAACATATGTATCTTGGTGTAGCAAGGGGTTTGACAAAATGATGGCAATAGATTTAGGTAGATTCATAAGCTGTTTGAAAAACTTGGATCATCATGTTTGATTTTGTTTGTTTGTTTTGGGAAAATATTTATTAATGACCTACTTAAGAAAGCATACTCTCACCTTGGATCTAGGGGGAAGACTTCTTTCTGAGGTGGCATTTTAACTAGACGTTGAATCATGAATAGGATTTGTATATAAAAAAATACAGACAGGGTTTGTAAGTAACAATATTAACTCATGTTTATTGACTATATACACTGTTCCATTTATTCTTCACAACAATCATTTTGAGGTAGATTCTGCATTACTATTCTGCCTACTTAAAAAATGGTAATAAGGTACAGACACTTTAAGTATAACTTGCTCTATAAACTGTTGGAGTCAGGATTTGAACTTAAGCAGTTTACCCTAGAACCTGTACTCTTAAGAAATAGAATCAAGAAAATAGGTGTTAAGAGGAGGGTGTTTGCTTAATGATATACAATTCAGTATGACTAGAACATAGCTATGCCTAGAGGAAGATATTAAGTGATGTCTTCGACCTTTTTGTCTCAATGTTATTTTATGTATCAGTGATTTAGATGAGAAGATAAGGAATTGCTATAAAATTTCTAGATTATCCAACGATGAACTTTATAGCAATAAATATAATTCTTATATTTTGTTTCAAAATATTAATAACATAACCAAGTACCACATAACATACATAGTTCTTAAAAATAAACCTTGAAATTTATTTGAGACAATAGGGAGAGGTAGATATTTAAAAAATTAATGCCATCTTCTGCTGCATTGAAAGAATTATGTTTTGTGCCTGCATATACTTTCCTGACTGTGACGCAGAGAAGGGGAATTTAAAAAGAGCACAATGATCATAGTGAGTTGAGAAGACAGAAATTGAAATGAGAGAGGTGGAAGAAGTGTAATTAGTAGGGTAGAGTACTGGGGAGGAGGGAGCTATGAAGAGAAAGTAGGAATCTGCAAAGCATTGCCTTGAGTCTGGTGCTGAATGCTGAGCTGTGCCTGTCTTGGGTAAACTTCCAGGAGGGTGGGCAATGAAAAACCAGAGAGCTGAAAGATGAGCCACTCCCAGAGCTAATATAGGGGGTGGAGGTATTTTAGTTTTCTTCAGCCACAGTGGAGAGACCTTGTTAATAGCCTGGGGAATGAGACCCCAAAAGGATCACCCGTTTTAGTAGGGCTTAACAAGCTCCTGAGTAAGGCTACTCTGGACCTGTCCTAACAGAGCTTAAAAACAAGACTCAAAACAACCAAACTGATTTACAAGCTATTAAGCAGCCTTCCAAAAAATGTCTAATGCTCTTTAAAGAAATTCAACAAAATTCAACACTCAACAACATAAAATTTACAGTGACTGGAATTAAACTAAAATTTATTTTACATGAGAAGAAGCTGAAAAGTTGACACATTACCAGGAGAAAAATCATCAATGAAAACACCCAGCAATGACAGACATAATGGAATTTGAAGGAAAAGATTTTAAAATAGCTATTATAAATGTGATCAAATATTTAAAGGAAAACATGACTATGAAGAGGAGAGTACTAGATGGTATAAAAGGGAACCAAATAGAACTTTTAGAGGTGAAAAATAACAAATTTGGAATGAAAAATTTACTATTTTGGCATAACAGGAAATTAGATACTGCAGAAAAAATATGAGTGAGTGTGAAGACATAGCAACAGAAACTATTTAATCTGAAGCAGAGAGAGAGACAGAAGATTGAAACAAACAGCAAACAAACAAGGAAATACAGCCTCAGAGATCTATGGGACACTAGTAAGCAGTTTAACACATATGTTAGTCCCCAAAGGGAGGAGAGAGAGAAGCCAGGAAAAATACTTGAATAATTAATGGCCAAAAGTGTTTCAAATTTGATTAAAAAATATATATCCAATGATCCATAGATCTCAACTATAAGCAGAAGAAAATCAAAGAAAATCACATTAAGCCATATCATACTCAAATTGTTGAAAGTCGTTGATAAAGAGAAAAAAATCTATAAAGGAGACAGTGGAAACAGATGTACTTCATAAAGGAGGAAAAGATAATTATCAAAGATTTTTTGTCAGAATCAATGCAAACCAGAAGAAAAGAAAGTCAACCTGTAATTCTATAAAATAAAGACTTTTTCAGATAAACAGAAGCTGAAAGAGAAATCATCACCCACAGACATGAGTGTAAGAAGTTTTAAGGTAAGTACTTCAAGAAGGAAAACGATACCAGATGGAAATTTTTAGTAACACAAAGGAATGAAGAATACCAGGAATGGGAAATATATGGATAAATAAAAATACCTTTTCCTCTTTTTAAATTTTATTTTAAAGATAACTGTTTCTATCAAGAAAACCTAGTGTATTTAAGGGTATGTAGAAGCAAAATATTTGGCATAAATTACATAAATGATGACAGGAGCAGAGAAATGGAAGTATATTTTGGAAGAGTCTGACATTATATATAAGTGGTACACTATTATTTCCAGGTAGACTTGATAAGTTAAAGTTATGTACTATAAACCCTAGAATAATCATTACAAAATTTAAAAATAAAACAAAATAAAAATGCAGAAAAAGAGAAATAAAAGAGCAGATAGAATAAATAGAAAAGAAATAGCAAGATGATGGACTTTAAACTCACCTATATCAATTAAATATCATTAAATACTTTAAACAATCCAGTTAAAAGACAGAGATTGTCAGACTGGATAAAGAGTAAGATCCAACTGCATGTTGTTTATTAGATTCCTATTTTAAATAGACAGATAGAGATAGATTAAAAATAAAAGGATGTAAAAAAGATATACCATGCAAATAATAATGATAAGAAAGCTGGAGTGTCTATATTAACATCAGAAAAAGTACACCTCAGCACAGAGAATATTGCCATAAATAAAGAGGATATGTTATAAACAAAGATCAATTACTCAAAAGATATAAATGTCCTACATATGTATACATCTAATAACAAAAGTTCAAATAATTAAAACAAAAACTAATAAAAATGAGAAGAAAAATAGATAATTCTACTTGGAGATTTCAACACTCTTAGCAATTGATAGAGTAAATGTACAAAACAACCAGTGAGGATGTAGGACACATAAGTAACACTACGAATTTGACTTGCTTAGCGTTTGTAGAATCTTACACCTAATAGTAGCAAAATACACATTCTTTTTAGGTACACATGGAACCATCACTGAGATAAACTATATGCCGGGCAATAAAAGAAGTCTCAATCAATATTAAATGATTGAAATCATACAAATATGTTGTTTATACACAACAGAATTAAATTAAAAATCAAAAACATAAAGAAATCTGGAAAATTTCCAAATATTTGGAAATGAAACAACATACTTCTAAATAACCCATGGGTCAAAAATCAAAATCATCAGATATTTGTCCTTCTGTAACAAAATCACCAGTCCTTCTGTAACAAATTACCACAAACTGGATGGCTTAAAACAACATAAATTTATTCTCTCATAGTTCTGGAGACCAGAAGTACCTAAAATCTGTACTGAGCAGAAATCAAAGTGTTGGCAGGAGTGCAGTCCCACTGAAGGCTCGAGGAAAGAGTATATTCCTTGTGTCTTCCAGCTTCTACTCGCTGTTAGCATTCCTTGGTTTGCTCCTTCTTCACATTTTCTGTGCGTCTGTATGCCAAAACTCCCTCTGCCTTTTTCTTATAAGGATGTCTAGGATTGCATTTAAAGCCCACTTAGATAATCCAGGATAAGTTTCTCCTCTCAAGATCCTTAATTATAGCTTTTCCCACTAAGGTAATTTTTACCCTTTTGTCATCTAAGGTAATATTTCACAGATTCCAGGAATTGGGATGTGGACATATCTTTGGGGTTATCGTTCAACTCACCAGGGAAATCTGAAAATATTTTCAACAAAATTATAATGAAAATGTAAAATATTAAATATTTTTGGATGAAGCTAAAGCAATGCTTGGAGAAGCATTTATAGCTTTAAATTCTTGTGTTAGAAAGAAGAAAGATCTACAATCAATGATCTCAGCTTCTGCCTTAAGGAGCTAGACACAAAGATGGCAAACTGACCACAAAGTAAGTAGAAATAAGGAAATAATAAAGCTAGAAATAAAGTAAATGAAAATATATAAACAGAGAAAAATAAATGAAAACATAGCTTTTATTTTGAAAATATGAATAAAATTGATAAACTTTTAGGTACACTGATCACACAAAAAAGAGAAATGCAATTGCTAATATCAGTAATGAGAGAGGGAAATCACTACAGATCTTATAGATATTAAATGATAATAAGGGAATATTATGAACAACTCTATGGCAATAATTCAGTAACTTAGATGAAATGGACAAATTTCCTGAAAGTCATAGTTAACATAATACTCAGTGATGAAAGACTAACTGCTTTTCTATGAATATAGATAACAAGGTTATCATGTTCACTACAACCAATCTTATTTAACATATTCTGGAAGTCCTAACGTGCAATAAAGCAAGAGAAAGAAAGGCATAAAGGTTGGAAAGGAAGAAGTAAATTTTTATTTATTCACAATGGCATGCCCTTGTTTATATAAAACAAGATTTTATATAAAATCCTTATAAATCTACAAAAGCTACTACAACTAATAAGATAATTTATCATGGTTGCAAGATATAAGATAAATATACAAAAATCAATTATATTGCAGTATGTTAACAACAAGCAATTAGAAAAGGAAATGTGCAATGTTTATAATAGCATAAAAATCAAATATCTTCAGGTATACAATTAACTGTCTCTGTATAGATAGAACATATACTTATGGATATATGACTTGTACATTAAAAACTAACGAAATATTACTGCGAGAAATTAAAGATAACCTAAATGTAAGGAGAGATAAACCATGTTCATGGATCCAAAAACTCAATGTTGTTAACAATGTTGATTCTTTCCAATGCAATCTATAGAATCAATGCAATCCTAGTTAAAATTACAGTAAACTTTTTGTAAAAATTGACAAGGTATTTCTAAAACTTATCTGGAAATGTAAATGAACTAGAGTAGCTAAAATAATTTTTTAAACAAAGAACAAAGTAGAAGGACTTACTTTACGTGATTTTAAGACTTAATCTAAAGCAGCAGTAATCTAGATAGGATGGTTTTGTACAAAGATAGATATATAGATCAATGCATAAGAATAGAGAAGCCAGAAATAGACACACACATATATGGCTAGGAGATTTTTACAAAGTTGCCACGATAATTCAACAGGAAGAGAAAAGTGTCCTTAACAAGTGATACTAGTACAACTGGTTAAATGTAAAATATTTCTGGAAGACAGGAGAAAATGTTTGCACCCTTGGAGTAGGCAAAGCTTTCTGAAAAAGGCTACTGAAAGCATGAAACATAAAAGAAAATGAAAGATAAGATGAACTTCATTGAAATAAAATTAAAGATTGGCTCTTTGAAAAATGAAAAATAAGTCATACTGCAGGAAAATAATTGCAATACATATATTTGACAAATTGTATTCATAATATGAAAAAAAACCACTTTCACCCAATAAATAAGAAGATAAACACTGCATAAAAAATGAAGAAATATTTAGACCCTTCACTAAATAAAAGAATGATCATTAAGTACATGAAAAGATGCTCACCACTTTTAGTTATCAGATAATTGCAAATTAAAGCCACAAGGAGAATACCACTACATACTCAATGGGATAGCTGAGATTTAAAACTCTGACAATACCATGTGTGGCAATGATATGGAGCAAATGAAATTCTCTTTCACTGCTGATGAAAAATTTAATAGGCTATGACCACTTTGGAAGACAGTTTGTGACTATTTCTTATAGAATTAACCATACACTCATCATAAATCCAGCAATTCCTCTCCTAAGTGTTAATCCAAGAGAAATGAATGTGTCCACCTGACAAACTTGTAAATGAATGTTCATAGCACCTTAAATTCTATTTTTTTATTTTTTTAGCTGAGGAAGATTAGCCCTGAGCTAACATCTGTGCCAACCCACCTCTACTTTATATGTAGGTTGCCACCACAGCATGGCTGACAAGAGGTGTAGGTCTGCACCTGGGATCCGAACCAGCACACCCAGGCCGCTGAAGTGGACCATGTCAGACTTAACCACTATGCCCCAGGGCTGGCCCTGGCAGCTTAATTCTTAATAGCCTAAAACTGACATCAACTCAAATACCGTGCATTGATCTAATGAAGGAAAAATGTGGCATATTTATACAATGGAATACTACTCACCAATAAAAATGAATAAACTATATGCAAGAATTTTATAAATGTATTACTGAGGAAAAGAAGTTAGACCCCAAAGAATCAATGCTGTATTAATTCAATTTGCTAACATTCTAGTACAGACCAAACTAATCTTTAATGACAGGGAGCATATCAGTGTTTGCCTGGGCCTGGAAGTGAGGATGGAGTATTGAATGGGAAGGGGTACAAGGAAACCTTTATGTGCTGATTGAGATGTCCTATATCCTGATTGTAATGTGGTTATGTGGGCATACATGTTTGTCAAAATGCATCGAACTCTATATTCACAGTGTGTGCATTATTGTGTATGTCAGGTTCATAGTAATAAAGTTGATTTAAAAAATTGAATCTAATCTTAGGGTGTGTTAAAAGAAATATATTGTCCTAGTCAAGAGAGATTCTTGTTCTAGTGAAGATGAATGTAGTTGCAATGGCAGCTCATTCACCAGAGATGTTGGAGAAGGAAGAACGGTGATGAGATGATGTTTAATTCTGTAACTCTATAATAATTTTGAAAATCATGACTATGTAATTGGAGTATGAATACTTTTTTATTCTCAACAGAGAATTTATACAAGTACCTACTCCAGAATAGATAGGCTCAAAGGGTGCTCCAACAGAATACATCAAATTAGAACACAACCTAATGTTATGTAGCTACTTCTCATTTCAAATTGTACTGTGAAGTAAAAGAGGAAAAATTATTTCTTTTTCTACTTCTTTTCTTCTTCTATTCTTGTACAAAGCCCAACACCCTGTAAGGAAATATTGGTAAGCACTGATGTAAATTTTATACCATAAATTTGAGGAGGTAAGATTGGCTATGAAAGAGCTAGATTGCTGTATGATTTAATTATCTGGATATAAAACTAGTATTCCTCCTAATATTCTCCTCATACCCATAGATAGCATTATTTATAGTTCTGTATATCTATTTATAATTTTTGAAGAGAAGACACTTTTTAGAAAACAAAAATTTCAACACACAATACATATCTTTCTATTAACTAATTAAAAAAACTCAGCAACAGAAGAGGCATGTTTGTATTTCAAGGATATATGTGTATCATTGTACAGTATGTATGTGACGCTGCATACTTGTGTGGTCATTTCTTTAGGATAAAATCATTGCCGGGTCAAGGAGGGGCACATACTACATTGTGGTATGTAGTGCCAGGGTGCTCTTCAGAATTTCTGGGCCTGTTTACCCTTTCCTGGGGTTGTGTTAGTTTCTCCACCCTCTCATAAGTACTAAATATTTTCAATCTAAGCTAGGAAAAAAGTGACACTTTCTAGTATTTTAGTGTCATATTTCCTTTATTTTTTGAGCATCTCTTTATGTTTATTAATCATTTGAGCTTTTGAGAAATTCGTATTCACTTATTTTTTTTTTTTAATTTTACTTTAAGAACTCTGTTTCAGGGGCCAGCTCAGGGGCATAGTGGTTGAGTTTGCATGGTCTGCTTCGGTGACCCAAGATCCACAGGTTCAGATCCTGGGTGTGGACCTACACACCACTCGTCAAGCCATGCTGTGGCAGTGTCCCACATACAAAATGGAGCAAGATTGGCACAAATGTTGGCCCAGCAACAAGCTTCCTCAAGCAAAAAGAGCAAGATTGGCAATAGATGTTACCTCAGCACCAATCTTCCTCACCAAAAAAAATTTTAGTAAAAGGAAAAAAAAGAACTCTGTTTTACACCCTCCCCCCCAACATACATACTCACTCATATATCTCATTACTTTGTAAGCCTCTGTTTTAAAGATACTCACTTTTTGTCGTATATCTATATAGTATATTGTTACCTTTTTGTCGTTTGACTTTTAACTTTTGTATAAAATCATTGACTCTGCAGATAGTTTCCATTTTTGTGTAGTCCTATCTCTCAATATTTTCTTTTAAGATTTCTTACCTCGGCATTATTCTAAGGAAAATTTTCCTACCTCGAGGCTATAAAAATATTTTTAGTATTTTCCTTTAATACTTTTACTGTTTCATGTTCCATAGTTAATTTTAATTTGCAATTCTTATTCTAGTATATGAATTTCAGCCCACTTAGCTATTGAAGTAAACGTGAGCTAGCAAAACATGGTATGAAACATGGTAAATTTCTGTCATTAATAATGATAATTTTCTTATGTTATAAGATTAATATAGAAATAATAACATTTATTGAGCTTTTACTGTCTGCTAGGCGTGATGTTTTCACATTTTTTATTTCTACAAAATGCTATGGTTAAATAGTATGTGCATGATCTCATAACAGTGAAGAAATAGATTGAGAGAGCTAGATAACTTACTTCATTCCTCATAGTGAGTGTGAGCTATCTATTGTCATATAATAAATTACCCCAAATTTAGGGACTTAAAACAACAAGCATTTAATCTCCCATTATTTCTGTGGGTCGGGACTTTGGGAGCTATTAGCTGGGTGGTTCTTGCTCAAGAGTTTCTTATGAGTTTGTGGTCGAGACCTTAGCCAGGGTAGCAGTCTTGTGAAGACTGGAGGATCTGGTTCCACGATGGTTTACTTGCATGGCTATTGGCAAGAGGCCTCAGTTCTTTGTTGACTGTTTATTGGAAGCCTCAGTTCCTCACCACAGAGGTCTCTCCTTAGTGCTACTTGAGTGTCCTTATGACATGGCAGCTAGCTTCTTCCAAAGCAAGTGACCTGAGAGAGAGAGAGAGAGAAACTGCAAGGAGGTAGCAAAAGTTTGTGACAATTAAAATTGCTTTGTGGCTGTATATATTAGTGATAGGAAAAGAAAAGCCAAGAAGCTGAGACTTGCATTTTGTACATGGCTCTGGTCTCAGGGAGCCTCTGGAATGTTTACGTGTTGTCAGGAAAACATGAACTCCCATAAAAGTTCTGATTTCCAAAGAAACTCGACCTTGAGGTTGAAGAACTTCAACATGAACTATTATGAGAATTGGAGCAGGTTGTAATAGTTCTTATAACTAGTTTCTATGCTTTTCCAATGCCTGTAAAGCATTATAAGAGTAAAATTATGGAGTGTGAAAAGGATAAAGTACTAAGAAAATTCAGCAAGATTGTGTAACTTTTTTTTATTTTATTTTATTTTATTTTTTATTGAGTTATTGATAGGTTACAATCTTGTGAAATTTCAATTGTACATTAACATTTGTCAGTCATGTTGTAGGTGCACCACTTCACCCTTTGTGCCCACCCCCCACCCCACCTTTCCCCTGGTATCCACTAAACTGTTCTTGGTCCATAGTTTTAAATTCCTCATATGAGTGGAGTCATACACAGATTATCTTTCTCTTGCTGGCTTATTTCACTTAACATAATTCTCTCAAGGTCCATCCATGTTATTGCAAATGGAATGATTTTGTCCTGTTTTGCAGCTGAGTAGTATTCCATTGTATATATGTACCACATCTTCTTTATCCATTCGTCTGTTGGTGGGCACTTAGGTTGCTTCCACGTCTTGGCTATTGTAAACAGTGCTGCAATAAACATTGGGGTGCACAGGACTTTTGGGATTGCTGACTTCAGGCTCTTTGGATAAATACCCAGTAGTGGGATGGCTGGTTCGTATGGTAGTTCTATTTTTAGTTTTTTGAGGAATCTCCATACTGTTTTCCATAGTGGCTGCACCAGTTTGCATTCCCACCAGCAGTGTATGAGGGTTCCTTTTTCTCCGCAACCTCTCCAACATTTGTTGCTATTAGTTTTAGATATTTTTGTCATTCTAACGGGTGTAAGGTGATATCTTAGTGTAGTTTTGATTTGCATTTCCCTGATGATCAGCGATGATGAGCATCTTTTCATGTGCCTATTGGCCATCAGTATATCTTCTTTGGAGAAATGTCTGTTCATGTCTCCGGCCCATTTTTTGATTGGGTTGTTTGATGTTTTGTGATTGAGTTGTGAGAGTTCTTTATATATTAAGGATATTAAGCCTTTGTCAGATATATGACTTACAAATATTTTTTCCCAGTTAGTGGGTTGTTTTTTTGTTTCAATCCTTTTTTCATTTGCCTTGAAGAAGCTCTTTAATCTGATGAAGTCCCATTTGTTTATTCTTTCTATTGTTTCCTTTCTCTGAGAAGGCATGGTGTCCGAAAAGATCCTTTTAATACTGATGTCAAAGAGTGTACTGCCTACGTTTTCTTCCAGAAGCCTTATGGTTTCAGGTCTCACCTTTAGGTCTTTAATCCATTTTGAGTTTATTTTGGTGAATGGTGAAAAAGAATGGTCAATTTTCATTCTTTTACATGTGGCTTTCCAGTTTTCCCAGCACCATTTGTTGAAAAGACTTTCTTTTCTCCATTGTATGCCCTCAGCTCCTTTGTCAAAGATAAGCTGTCCATAGATGTGTGGTTTTATTTCTGGGCTTTCAATTTTGTTCCATTGATCTGTGCACCTGTTTTTGTACCAGTAAGATTGTGTAACTTTTAGGAATAATTGTTGTGATGTTAATAATTCCTCTAGGGGCCAATCTGGGAGCCATTCCTAGTTTGTTTTAGGCTTTTGTATAAATCAGAGTGTCAAGTCAACCACTTCTATGTTATGCAAGTAATTGTTGCTTGCGTGATAATGGATGACTTTAAATACTACTTCTGTTTTGGCAAATAATTAATTATACATTGTTAATTTTCATTTGAACCATGTAGACCTAGTCTTTAAAGACTAAACATAGAACATGATTTAGTGTTCTAATGGAACACTTGAGTGGGAAAAGATTTGGGTTTGGATTCTAATGCTACCAAACAGCTGCAAAAATCTCAGATAATTCATATAATCTCTCTGAACCTAAGTTCTCCATTTTTAATATTAGGGGTTGGGCGAGAAACTCACAAACTTGTTATGATTCCAATTTTTGACCTTAAATTAACAAAGCTTAAAGCATAGTTAAACCTTATGACTCTTATGGGTTATTTCAGCCCTTCCTTGGAAAGACAAATGAAGAAGAACAACCTATATGGAAAGTTGGAGCAGTCTCTGTTATTGCTCATTATGAACAGATAATTTGATATTTTTATCTTAATAAGAAATATTTTCCTTCCGGCTATGTCTCTATAGTTTATTTCTTCATCAGTTGAGTCATAGGCTTTTTGTCTTGGGTATAGGAAAAATACTGTATATTTCAACGCCTCATATGTTAAAATTCTGAATATTTGATTTTACAAAGCAGATATTGTCTAATGGAAGACATTTGGCTATAATTGTTTCTACAAAGTAAATAGCTAAACATGAAAGCCCAATTTAATTGAAATTACAATTATTAGTAATTTATGGTAAAGACTGTGATTTTTTTTGAAATGTAGTGCCAAACTGATGACAGAATAAACCAAATAAAAACTTTGCAACGTATTCTGATAACCATACATTCTGTTACAGTCTATTTTCATCTTTTTTTCTATTTGTTTTTGTGGAGATACATATTGTATCTCTTAGAAGTTTGATTCAGAACTTAAGTATAATGGACTGGTTCATAGGACATCGAGATAATTTAAGTAAAGAGGAAAAATGATTCTCAGCTTTCAATATGGAAATTCCTGAATTATAGAATGAATATATACTGCAGTGAAAGGATGAAATACAGTGGAATCTTATCAATAAATATAATTTAATATAAATAGCATATTTAATTTACACAAATTTAACCATAGATATTCATTGAAAGAAAAAAAAGGAAATATGTATCTAATACATATTCCACTGAAATGAGCTCGAGCTCATTAGTGAGCTCATCACGCTCAGAGTGAGATAGGAGGACATGGCTGGCTTTGATCCCTGTATTCTTCTCACGTGAGCATCTTGCCTTTCTGAATGATTCTAATGTGTCTAATATTAGATGACACTTAAAAAAATATCCCAACACCCCTTAAATCAGTCCAGCAACTTCCTATGGTGTTGAATTGAAAGATAAAGAAAAGAAAACAAACAACAAAAAACAGTTCTAACGATGAAGGAAGAAAAGGCTCTGTTGAATTTATAGAAAGAAGGTGTATAGTCTCCAATGAGCTACACCTTTTAAAGGGATAGATCAAATGATTTAGATTAGTGTTTCTCTTTTTTGGAGTTCACATGAAAACAACATAGACTTTGTTTTGAACTTCTTTGTCTGTATTACAATATTTAGTTTAGGGAAGAATCACTATTCTCGAAAAGAGAGCCAGTTACTACCCAAATGAGAGATTCATGGGCATAGATTTTACCATTCACATTGGTATTTATTGTAGATTTTACTTCAGAGTAATAAAAATGGAATAACCAGAGAGATTGAGTAATTATAAAGATTTTAAAATTTAATTAAAAACCCAATTAAAGAATGAAACATTATTAATAGTAACTAAAAATGATCCTAACCTCAAAATGTTGACAGTGCTTGGGATTCTAAACACTTTTTTCCTCTGAAATTTCTACCTTTTACATTTTCTAAACTTCTTAGAAAAGTATTTATAGTTTTATAATTAAAAATTAAATATATTTCAAAATTATAATAAAACTCTCAGAAATTTAAATTCATGAATTTTTAAATTGAATTAGGCTTTTTATTTATTTGTATGTATGAGATAGTCAGTGGTAGGAATGAAAGCTTGACAAGCTTCTTCCAAACAGAAAGTTCTTTTTTTAGTTAAACTTTGCAGGAGGAAAGATGGTGAATTTCCATTTAATAGTAAAACATAATTCTAATCTCGTCTTTTTTGACTCCATATTTCTTTAGTACACAAAATAATGCTGTGGTCCAGGCACTGCCAGTTTTGAAAGCTTTGGTATTATCAAACTCTGATTAAGCCTCATCCACTAATATATCACTAATTTCAAAT
Organism: Equus quagga; assembly: GCF_021613505.1. Lineage (NCBI taxonomy): Eukaryota > Metazoa > Chordata > Mammalia > Perissodactyla > Equidae > Equus > Equus quagga. The sequence continues at coordinate 16,949,859 of NC_060270.1, read as the reverse complement.
TTATGATAATTGGAAAAAGAACTTTCTGAAATTTGATTTATGAAAAAGGAGTTTGTGTAGCACATTTCGATTATGAGCAATATTACCAGAATAATTTCTAGCCTAGTTAGGAGAACAAAATATCTTTAAGATATTACTTTAGCAACATTAATTTCTATTCCAACGATTAATTAACAGTTTACTAGCCTGTAGATTCATTTAAGAAAGAACCTCTAAATCTCAGTCCTGGCCCCTACCAGCTTTAATCTGCCAGCCGCGACACTCTGCCCATCCATCACATCTTAGCTTAAGCATTGCTTCCTCAAGGCAATCTTCTTGAGCAGATGTCGGGTCCCTTTCTCAAATGCCATCACAGAATCTCATTTTTTTCTTCCAAAATCTTTGCTCTACTGATAGGTATGTAATCATCAAATCAAAATTTGGCCAAGCTGCTTTAAGCTTAAAGCTTTAGCGTTATAAAATTTCAATTAAATAATTTATAATTTAGATACCACAATTTGGATTTTTTGAGTATTGGGACAGAAGTTTATACCTGAAATTGGAGACAGTACTTGGAAATGATAGAGCAACATTTAAAAATCAGTATTCTATAATATTGTCTTCCTTTGATTCTGGATTGACTTTAGCTTTCTGTTATTCTAATTGAGTTTTATACTAGTGTTCATTTTATTACCATCCTTTTATTGTTACTCTTTCTGTAGATAAAACTACATAGTGATATTCTAACCATATGTCCATATCAGTTAGCATATTGATCATAGCCTTTAATCAGACCTGGCATCTGTACATAAAAAATTTTGTTGAAAAATTCCCTAAGTTTACATCCCAATTAGCCTATATTTGTGAGATCGTATGTTCTTGACTACTTATGGCAAGGATTATGGAAAGTGAAATAAAGTCAAGAAACCATTGTGAGATGCAGAGGATCAATCTATGTATGCACGTGTTCCCATTATCTTAAATTGTAAAAGGTATTATAAATTGTTTTTACATAAAAGTGTTTGATAATGTAATACTAGTTTTGGTTTCTAAGAGAAGATGGAAGACAGCTTAATTCACTCATTAATTTATTTAATCATACATTTATCAGATTCCATACATGCCCCCAAATAAGATAACTGATTATAAGTCAGTGGAGTCCCAACTTTATCATGGAAAAAGAATCTTTTGGGAAGAGCTTTGGATGCAATAGAAAATGTTGACTTATTTAACTTGCTAATTTAGAAACATATGTATAATTAAAAATAATGTCATATCAAATAATATTTTAATTTACTAATATTATTTTTTTAATCCTAATTTTTTTTTCTTGAGGAAGATTTGCCCTGAGCAAACACCTGTACCAATCTTACTCTATTTTTTTCTTTTGTATGTGGGTCACTGCCACAGCACAGCTGCTGATAAGTGGTGTAAGGTCCACGCCTGGGAATCAAACCTGGGCCAAAGAAGCGGAGAGGGTCGAACTTAACACTAGGCCATGAGGCAGGCCCTTCGATCCTAATTTTATAAACCACTTTTATTCAGATTCTTTCCATACATTTTTAAAATTAGTATCATTTTCAAAGTTTTCTAAAGCACATAATCTTAAATTTCATCTGTTATTTTAGTTATAGCATGTTTTAAATCCAGGTGTGATACAGGCGCTTAAAATTTCTCTAGAAGATGCAAATTCTATTTGCATAACAATAGGAGATTGTTTTTAATGCTTGTCTCTTAAGTGTTTATTTATGACCTCTATGGTGTAACCATATAACTTTTTCTCTTCTAAGTGATCTTTGAAAGCCTTATTTACTTTGGCATCTAATATTATCAATTGTGGATAAAATTGCCAGGAAGAAACACCAAACTTGTATTAAGTTTTTTTGCCTCCATTTTTAACTATACTATCAGAATGACCTGTAAGACCATTCAAAACCAATACTGATAAAGGTCATTTCTAGCTACTACATTTTTCCCAAATAGTACCTTGTTGTTTAAAATAAAGCAACTGGGAGTGCACCCCATAATAGGGAGCCTCTCTTTTGAGAAATAATATTGAGTAAACAGTTTGCTTTATATTCTGAAATATACTATGTTTAGTCAAAATGTCCTACTTGTCTAGATGCTGGAGATATAAAAGTAATCGCCAAATACATCCTGTCCTCAAAGAACATATGGTATAGCCGGGCAGACAGCAGGTCATCGCACATTTTCAATACTGTACAGTGACTACTATTGAAGCAAGTTACCACAGAGAGGTACATAGGCATACGGGGGGCACCTAAACCAAGCCAGGGAAAGCTTCCTGTTGGACATGATCGCTAAGATGGCACTAAAAATGTGAATTGTAATTAGCCAGAGGTAGAAATGTCAATGGTATTGTAGGAAGAGGAAATAGCTTGTCCAAAAGCCTGGAGGTTGGGAAAAAAAGAGTGTGTGACAGGTTCATGGATGTGCAGAGACTTCAGTATGATTGGAGTGAAGTTTGCAGGTGAGAATGTGTATACTTGTGAAAGATGAAGTTGAATAGGTAAGCTAGAACATGAGTGGATTTTTATAAATGCCTTTTTAAATAGAAATCTTTAAGACATAGTCTTTTGTAGATCACACAAAAATTGCTATTTTAAGACAAGTATTTAAGAAACGCTCAATTAAAATATAAATAAAAACTCAAAAATAGTCGCATCTTTATAAACAAAGGAAAGATCATTGGTTTCACTTCCTATGTGTGTGAGCCAAGACTGGTGGATGACCTTTCATAGTAGTCCCTAGCACAGAAGCTCTGTGAGAGCAGCAATTGTGAATTTGATTCATTTTGTGAAGCTTCTGGTTGCTTTCAAAGGTACACAGTAATAATCATCTCAACATTTGTTTTAATTCAACCAAGATTATTTATTTTACCTGAAATGACAGACACTTCTGTTAGGATATTATTATAGTTATCTTTGTGATTTATCAATATAAGTCTTATGAACTGAAGGCCCTGACTTTGGCATAGTACTTAAACCACATTAAGTAGGTAGGCCTTGAGATGGTCTCGAAATGGGATGTTGCACAGGCTTTTGGGGGAACTTTTCTATCTTAGCCGAATAATTCAGGAATGAAAGACTAAGTGAATTGAAATAGAAATAATAGATTTTTCTTGTGTGTATAGATATACTTCAAGTAAAAAGAGGATTAGTATTTGATATAGAAAGTGCATCAGCTATTAATATTATTTGTTTTGTTTATTCTGATATCATGATCATTCTATCTCTAGAATCAGGAAATAGCCTCAGTTTCAGGTAACTGCATAGGGAATAAACCTTGTAAACACTCAGTTTCACCATATATAAGGTAAGCTTATGTGTGAGAGCAAGCTGTTCACCACCAATTAAATCATTATTTGTTGTTGTTGAGTAAATTATGACAACATTCTGACAGCTTCAGATTCTTCATGTTTCTGTTTCCTAGAAAATATAATAATTCCAACCATATATAATAAAACACTCAGAATTTAATAACTAGAGAAGTATGTTATAGTCTGTACTCTTGAGCATATATTTTTTTCTCAGCAAATTTTGGTTGCAATATGTATAGAGTAAGTAAACTCAGCAGAAGAGCAGGAGGTAGCTTCTGCATGTTATATTTGTCCACCATACGAGCCTATAGAAAATCCACATTTGGGGCAGAAATATCTGGTATTCCTAAAAGCAGAATCTCTTACAATGTCCCTTTAATGAGTAGAAACAAAGTTATTAGCACTTCGGACATTATTTCAATACTGCAATAGAAAAAAGTGAAGAATTGGTGAAAGATGATAGCAAGGAAGCAGGAAGGACTTACTGGTTTTGAAAGAACCTGCATTGCGTATCTGTAATCTTCATTCTTCTTGATTCTCTGTCCTACCCTCCTAAGCCTCTTATTTTGCATTATGTTCAAAGAAGTCGTGGTACAGTGACTGAAGTGTGTAGCCATTAGAAGGTGGAAATTTACATGAGGATTTGCATCTCCAAGTGGCACACACATGTATGAGCTTGCTGTAAAAATAAAACGAACATTTAAAAGAAAATCTAGTGGAATTATATCCACAATGTGGTCTTCTGTTTTGCTTGTTTGTTTGAGCTATTGCTCAAAAGAAGTCCTTTTCAGATGCCATCCAAGCTATTTTATCCCAAGGAAGCCCACATTTAGACAGACTAGACTGTGCCTCTGAGTTTTATTACCCAAGAGATCCATTGAATCTGATCACGGCTGGTGTTTTGTTTCACAATGTTTCATAGTAAGGTATTTGGATGAAGCATGTTTTTCAGTCACAGATGAAGGCAAGAAGGATTGTTTATGATGTGACTGGGTTGCTATTCTTGAACGTTTCTCCATTACTTAGTAGTTTTTTATTTGTATAAAGAACGGTCTTTGCTGCATCACCTGTCCCAAACCAGCCTTCTAGTTTTTGTTCTTTATAATAGTGTTCCCCTAATTTGTTGCTTGTGGACCTGGCAATTTAGGCAGGGGCCCAAGAGTTTTGGTAATTTTAGAGAAAGAAAAAGCAGTGAAATAATTTGCTTCACATTCATTTCAAAACATAAGAAATTATGTTTTCACAAACTTTTGTACTTAGAGTTCACATATATATTACGTAGACAGCTTGTCTCAACCGATAATCAGTTAATAGGATACAGGATGTGATATGTCTTGGCTAATATACTTTTATATAACTTGCAGATTATTTATATGTCTTAAGTTTTGCATTATTTGTTGTTACTTTTCTGTTATATTCCCAATTCACAAAAATATATTAGTAGTTAAAAATAGGTTCATGGAAATATAAAAATATTGGTGAAAATTTTAACTAAATAATTCGCAATAATATTCTAAATATTAGTGACTATTCTGGAGCAATACGGAACATAAGTTTAATATATGCTGAGAAAAGTAAATATGCAGGTGTGACTATTTCATGCAAGCACTTTAAAAAGTACAAGTAGAAAAGCCCAATGATGAATTTATGCTCCCATTTCCTGGTGTGTTGGTTCTCAAACTTTGTCAAAGAATCAGAGGAAGCAATTGAAGATTTTTTTGTCATTTTTAATGCTTTCTGGTACAAACTTGATGACTTTTGTTGCCAAGGTGAAAAGATCAAAACTACAAAGGCTTAATTCACAGTTGCACTCCTCAAAGCAAAAACAGATACAAGTAATGCAAAAGATTGCTTTAAAACTGGTAAATCAACCTTCAAGGTCGTGACAAATATACTTAGAAAAGTAGAAGAAACTATTGATAAAATTCCTTTATCAAACCACGTTGTTGGATTTTGGATTATGTCAACATATTAATACATTGTGGAAAAATAGATACCATCTGATATATGTGCTAGTGGATAATTAAATTTTAAGTTGGGAGGTCTAAATCGGCTCTTGGCATTTGTGCCAAGAATAACTGGAAAAGAAGTGCTTGGTGACTTTTTTGTTCTGCTTATCACTAAAAACCCATATTCTACAATAGAGATTTGTGTTTGTTTGTTTTTAATAGTTATTTTCTGAGCTGTGATGTTGACTGGAAAAATGTCATTGTTACAGTATGGAGAACCAGTCTTGCCCATACAAGGGCAAAACCCATTTTTTTGTTGTTGTTGTTGTTATATGTGAATCAAAATGGTTTCTCTTTAAAGCCAGTTCACAAGCTACGTTGGCAAGCATGAATGAGGGATGAGAGAAATATTTCTTCATAATACTTATAACGCCTGTATAGAGTTTCCTATATTTGCAAGTGGACTTGTCAAGTTGTATATATCAGTTCTTAAGTAGCCTTAATTTATTAATTTAAGGTCAACATGATTTTTTGTCGAGGTAAGAGAGCAGGATTTCTTTAGAATACAAACTCTGATGCAAATGGCTCCATGATCACTGAGAATATGAGTCTTACCCAACGTCTGATGTGTTCTTTCATTTTGGAGGCAAGGGATTGATGCTACATTTTCAACATGCCAAAGGATGGATGAAGAATCCATTCTTCTCAATATTCCAAGTTGAAACCTTCAGCTTTTGAGGTTTGAATAATTGTTGACTTAGCATCTGACACATGCTGAAGGTAGTCCCCAACGAGATGCGCCAGAACCTCAGGCTTAACGGTTTTTACAAATTATCCAAACTACCTGACAGAGCCACCTCTAACTTGCTACCAACCCCAAAGACCTGTAACTGTAAGTAGTGATTCTTTGATCAGTTAAAAAAAAAAGTAATTTCTTTTCTACATAAAATTTTACTTGATCTATGACTCAAACAATTTGTCACTGAGCCAGATAAAGATGATGAAAGATTGCAAACAGTAACATCTTCTAAATGAAATTGGTTGCTCATGTGTGTGAACCCTCTTTAAGCAGTCTAGCAGAACTCAACAGTTCGAAAAGCAATCTTAGAATCTTACAATATGAGAAGAAAGAGTAGAGAAAAATATTCAAATTAGAATTTGAATTTAGGGGAAAAATATGGAAATGGTGGGGAAAAAGAAATATCTGTATCCTAAAGATTTTTTCCTAACTTTCTGAAAGGTAGGATTAAATCCTATAGTCATATCCGCTTTCTCTCTTATTTAGTTTTCTTTTCCTATTATAAACTTCTTCCTTATTAGTGATATTCTGAAGAATTTATAGCACTATGAATTCAACTGGATTGATCCGATTTTAGTTGCTTGCCTGTTTTTTTCATTTGAGAAAGTGTAAAGTCAGTGCATACAATACAAATATGAGTAGACAGATTTCTTCTGTACAAATGTAGTTTTAGAAAAGTGTAGTTTCTTTGTGTTTTTAATGGATATAAATTTTATATGTTTAATTCAAATGAAAATAGCTCTATTGTTTTACTTATCATAAAAGTGATGTATGCTTATTGTAGAAAATTCAGCCACTGCAAAAGAATTATATAAACCAAAGAAAAATCACCTCTCTGTTTTAGTGTTGTAAATATGCATATATAAATATATACTTATGTTTATGCACATATAAATAGGATCATATGCAGCATGTTTTGTAGTTGGTTGGAATTTGATGTAGAAAAATTGGAGAATGTTCAATGTGACTAACTTAATGAATGGATTGATAAGCTCTTACAGGAAATTGAGTGTTGGATACCACAGAGCTTTTTGTGGTCCTTTGTGTGGCATGAGGATATTTCAGTAAGGGTAACGTCTATCAGAGGAAGCCCAAATATGATTTGCTTTTCTCCTTCTGTTTCATGGGTGTAGCACATTGCTTGCTGAGGTTGATGTTGAAAGAATATTCTTCCTTCTTATTCACAGGCACACCATTTCCCTTCTGTAGCCCCAGTAGGCTCTACCCATGCAAAGCACAAGAGCTCTAATAGCAGCAGCACCCACAGATATTTGGGCGCATACAGAGTCACTATTCTAGGTTCCTTACGAGCATTATTTCATTTAATCCTCACAATAGCCACATAATGTAATCATTATGCCCATTTTAGAGATGAGGAAACTGAGACTCTCATAGGTTAAAAGTAACCTGTATTCTTAATAACTCTGCTAAACAGTCGACCAAAACAAATGCTCTTCCATATATACTTTAAACTTGGCTCTGCCACCTGTGAGGTGATCAGTGTAGGGTGTGGCTCTGGCATGGGGATGTTTTAAAAGGTTCCAAGTGATTCTTTGGGTTGGCCATGATTGGAAATCACTGACACAGATAAGGGCCAAAGTAATTTCATTTTCCACAAAATTTTGATAAATACTCATTGAAATCCACAAACCAACATCTTTCAGTGTAGCTGTCTTTTATTATTATTATCCTTTTATTTTTTGAAATGTTGTTTATTTTGCTTTTCAGATTAAGCAGATAATGAGACTGAGCCACATTAGGTTCCAACTTGTCATCTAAATTCTGAAGCTTGGAGTAAAGTTTGTGTGCTTCCTAGAACTGAAATGCCTACCTACCTCTACAAATGAAATCCAGCTTTATGGATTAAGAGATTTTTTTTCTCACTAGAGAAAAAAGGAAGGTAAACCTGGGCTGGCTGGCAGCAACATGCCAATGCTTAGTCTTAAATGATTTGAAACCCGTTGTAAAGTAAATCCTGAAAATAGAGCTTATAAATTCAAGGAAGTAGACGTAATAGAGAAGGAATAAAGAGACAAAGAAAATGTGCAGTAAAACTATATCAAAACCACTCCTATGTGGTTGACGGCCTCTTCTTTTCTGGTTCCAACTACATTTTTACAATTTGTTTAAGGACGTTATAAACTCCTTCAGAAAATATACTTTCAGAGTTAAATGTTTGTTTTTAAATTTACCACATAAGAAATGTACTGATTCATTCTGATAGCATAGAGAAGTTATAAGTCAAGATTTGAAACATTGTCACCCTGAGACTGTAATGTGTAGAAACAATATTTTCAGGGTAACGCAAGGAAAAGAATGTACATTTCTAGAAAGATGCAGCAAAAATACTGGGAAAATCAGAATTTCTAGATATAGAAGTTAATAAAAAATTTCAAATGACATATCCTAAGTTAATTTTTTTCCCCTTTATGTTAAAACCCAAAATTTAGATTTTGGCCTGGCCTGGTGGCACAGTGGTTAAGTTCGCACATGACCTGTGCACCACTCATCAAGCCACGCTGTGGCGGCACCCCACATAGAAGAACTAGAAGGACTTACAACTAGGATATACAACTATGTAGTGGGGCTTTGGGGAGAAAAAGAAACAAAAATAAATAAAAAGAGGAAAACTGACAACAGATGTTAGTTCAGGGCCAATCTTCCTAAAAAAAAAGTTCGATTTACGTTTGGATCACAACACTTACGATCAAAGATACTAATCCCTATTCTTTTGCATAACTGTTTTGTTTGTTTGATTGTAAAAATGGAGTATGATGATAACGCATGGAAAAGATGTAGCATCTTGGTGTGGATCTCATGGACATTTTTCAAATTTGCAAAAAAAAGTTACCTCTCACTGCTAGAATAAACTCTCTGAGAATGGAAAAACTCTTTATTCTCATAAACCAGGATGAGTTATTATAGCCTCCTCCCCTTAGGAAATAGAGGGAGGGAGACTTTTTATACTACTAAGTATATGATTTCACTGTTAAGTAGTCAAACTTTTGTGCCTAATTTTAAGGGTATGATGACTGTGGGGCAAGCAGAACTGATTTCTCCATAAGGAATTTATAATCATTGAATTTTTTAGGTCTTAAGTTACAAATCATTTCTGTTTCTTGCTAGTCATCTCATCAACAAATTACTCACTCCAACCAAAAAAATGAAAAGAGCTTCCCCAGTGTACATTCCCTGGTGGCACTAAATATTGGTCATCGTTTTCTTTGGCATGCAAATTCTTCCAAAATAATTCTCGGAAAAAACATGCAATCCAATTTATAGTGTTTGCATTCTCTTTCTGTTTTTCACAGAATTGTATAGAATCATTTGGTTCTGTCGTCTTCTTGTCTTAACCTTGTCCTAGTTCACAACTGTTTTTCACTTGTGAAATATGACAAAGTGAACCAAGGACTGGACTTACAATCAGAAACTAGAGGTTTGGTATTGGCACTATCATTTATTAACTGTAACATATAAACTGGGAAAGTATTTTTAATTTATATGAGCCTCAGTTTCATTCCTGGTAAAATGGGAAACGTAATTTTTGTTCATATGATCATGGCAGAGATCAAGGCAGAGAGGAGAGAGGATGAATGTGAAATGGCTTTACAAATTTTAAGTGGTATACACATATATGTATTATTATCTAAAAATAAATAGAATCTTCTGCAGGAGAAATTTATAAGCACATTGAACTCAAAGTTGTACTCTTAATTTCATCTAGATATTTTTATCCTCCTTGAGTTAATGGCCTTTCCCCCATTATGCACCAACATGGTCTTTAACTCTCTAAAAATGCTTATTCCTTTTGCAGTAATCAACTTCATACCGATCCGTGCAAATAGTGTTCATTCATTTAATGGAACTTTTGAATAAAGGAATTATTTAAGTCAAAAGTAAAGGCTCAGAAATAATAACTGATATTACAAAGAATTAGGCACTCTATGTGGCCATCTGGCACCTATTAACTTACCCTTGCTGGTGCCAGGAGCTGGAGGACTCAACTCCCCCTAAATGTTTCAAAGCAAAAACTAATATTTGAAAGAAGTGAATTTCTCACGATGATGCTTATAGATTTTCCAAAATGCAAATCTGATCATGTCACCCTTCTACCTGGAAACATCTTCCCTTTGTGCAGGTGAGCCGAAATCCTTATACTGTCTTCAGGGATTTACTCACAAACTGCTTAATCAATCTTACTTTCATTCTCTCCTCGCTCTATGTCTTACGCCTCAGCCCTACCAAACTTTTTCCTCTTTCTCCTACACACACCATGTGCTTCCATGTCTCAGAGCACGTGATGCTTTCTCTGCCTAAAATGCCTTTCTCTCTCCTTACTATCTAGTGGAATCCAAGTAATCTTTTAAAACCTAGCTCAAATATCACCTCCTCTGCGAAGTCTTCCCTGATTCTCCTGGGAAAGTTAAACACCTTTTCAGTATGCTCCCAGATATAGAATCAGACGCAGTGCTTAATAAAATAATGATTTTTGTGTGTTCTACTTACTCCAATAGATCAGAAGCAGAGACCCTATCTTGGTCTCTCTTTTTGTCTGCCACCTTGCGGTCTCTGGCATCTACTAGGCTCTGAATAAATATTTGTTGAATAAATGACTGAATGATTCAATCAGTCAGAGAGTCATTTAGCTCTTTGTCAGGCTGTACTACTTGGAGTAAAAACAACCACCACAACTTTTGAGAAGCAATCGCCATTGCATAAAATACTTATTAAATTGGGAAAAAGAACAACTTTTTTAATATTTTGCTAATAAAAATCAGACAATAGTAGGTTGATAGCTGCAGATTCCAGTCACCATAAGAAAAAGATTTAAAGCTCAGAAAGATTAAATATTTCAGTTCTTAGCTTTGAGAAGAATCATAGAATCCTATGGTAAAATTGCTGTGAGGGTAATTTAGTCCAATCCCTCACTTTGTGAATAAACACCTCCAGTCTCCTTATGCCCACTAGTATCTCAGCTAAGTGTCATATCGTCTGTGAGCAGTTCTGATGTTAGGACCTTATTTACTTTGAGTTGAAATTTATATCTAGTATTCTCAACACATTGTTTTAGTATATCCCTTGAGACCATGCAAAGTACATCTAATATGAAGTTTTCAAACATTGAAACCTTTCCTACTCCAATTATTCCCCCAATCCTATAAGTAGTAACATGTAATACCCTCAGTTCTTCCAACCATTCCTTGTCTGTTATGATTCTAGTCTTGTCTCCTTTCTTAGAATATTACGCTGATTCTGGGTCATTCTGTATCACCATATTGATCATGTCATCTGACCATCACTGACGAGAGTGGGACTGTTATCTCCCTCTTTCTAGATAATACTGTTAGTCTGTTAGCACAGTTTAAGATTTAATCTAATTTTTTTTAATGTTCGTATCACACGGTTGACTCATATTGACCTTACTGGAGATACTGTCTCTTCCTATCCAAGGATATGGTAAGAGGTCACTGAGATATTATCTAATAATGATGTCAGAGAAGAAGCCAGTAGTCTTCAGTAAAGAGGGAGAATGCAAAAATAGAAAAAAAAATAAACTAAAGGGTTAAAATTGTGTGAATTAAATATAAACATGATACAATGGTTGAAAGTTGTTGCAAATATTATGTTAAAATGCTAAAACTTTCGATTTTGCCACTCGTAGACATGTTAAGCAAATGTTGATAGTATTATAGTTTTTAGAACTACAATTTAATTTGAATTTCAATATTTTTAGCTTTGACTGTAACAATAATGTTAATAGTTTATCCAAAACATTTTTTATGAAATTCGTGATTTCTCTAAAATTGGATGCGTTCTTTATATTTAGAGATAAACTTGTTTCAGGAAAATATACCTTTGATTTTATAATAAAAATTCAAGGAAAAATGTGATTTATATAGCAAAAAATATATTAAGAAGACTTCACTGGGATGAGTTTAGTCCATTGAACAAGTGATGTATGTTATTTTCATTTCTTACTCTCTTGAATACTTACTAATTTACTGAATAAGTATGTGCTGAATATTTACTGATGTGACTAGTTGTGTTTCTATTTATTTGTGATTTTCTAAATTTCTATTTAGATTGTAAAACCTGTATACACAAGTCAGTTTTCTTCTTGTGTTGAATTTGCTCGTATAATCTTTTATGGTGTTATTATGCAAGCAAGGAACCGACTTCGTTACTGAAAATTGTTAACTGGGTTTGTGAGCACCTTCAGAATATAGGATGTGTAGTACTTGCCTTGCTCTTAACAAATGCATTTTGGATTAGTATGTACTGGTGAACCCACCTTAAAGCTCACGTAAATTTTACTTGTAGGTCTTTGAACCTGTGACATTCATCATCATGCACAGGCTTTGGACTGGAAGTTTAACCATGAAAAGCTGCTTATTTCTTTTTATACATTTGGCTATAACTTGAAAATATGTGACTATGTAGGTGGTAGTGGCACCTGTGTGAAACTTCATTGTTTGAATATACCCAAGTTTTCTACAGTTAGGATAACTGAGTTAATTATGCAATCGTGATTTTCAACTCATTTGTGCTGTTCAGAAATTAAAATAGAATTCTCTGTTAAAAAGACAAAGAATACATGTTTTCTAGTGGATATATTTATTTAAAAAATAGCACTCAAACAACATTTAAAGGAGTAGTCACATCTAGGTACTGTTGTGTGTTTATCACACTAGTCTCCTATCTATCACTGCCTAAAGCCCCTCTTCAGCCCAGGTTAAGTCATCCCCTGTATTCACAGCTCTACTCAAAGCCTGCCAGCTGTGTGCAGCTCAGCTATAGTTGTTCTCTAGAACATTTTAGCTTCAGGTATTCTTGCAAGAGGATTTTTATTTTAAACCATTAACCTTGTCTCAGTTTTGGAGGTTCTAGTTACCTACTTAAAAGCCTTGATTTTGCATTCAGATAGATGTAGATTTAACAACCACTCCGTGTTTATAACTTTGGTCAGTTTTCTTGATCTCACGATTTTTGTTTCTAAAATAGGCAGACTTCATCAGATTGTTAAGAGAAAAAATTGTGATATTTTATAAAGAGTCTCAACATTGTGCTTGCCATTAGTAAGAACTCAATAAATGATAATTATCATAACTATATAGTACTATCCCATCAAGTTTCTCTGTGTCGTCGTTGAAATCAGCAACTCCGCTGTCCCTTAAAGATTGTTTTGATTGTATCTCTAGTTTCATTGTAGACTTCCTTCAGGAGTGAAGCTAAGTTTCATTTTGGATTGCTTTCTCTTAATCCTAAGGAATGTTCTCGCTTTACTTTTTATGCATTCATGATAAGTTTTCTAACAGCTTAGAATTCTTCCAAAGGATGTTTTAGAAAAGAATGTCATTACTGGGGCCGGCCTGGTGGCACAGTGGTTAAGTGCGCATGTTCCGCTTTGGCGGCCCGGGTTCGCCGGTTCGGATCCTGGGTGCGGACGTGGCACCGCTTGATGAGCCATGCTGTGGTAGTTGTACCATGTATAAAGCAGAGGAAGATGGGCACGGATGTTAGCTCATGGCCAACCTTCCTCAGCAAAAAGAGGAGGTTTGGTGGCGGTTAGCTCAGGGCTAATCTTCCTCAAAAAAGAAAAAAAGAAAGTTATTACTATTTCTTCAGCCCAATGTTTAACAGGGTGAGTTCTCCATACATTTTTGTTTTCTTTTTGGTGGGGAAAGGGCAGGTAAAAAGTTACAAAACTTTCCTACTATTTTTTCCCATTTTTATAAAGTGTGGTAAAATACTCATGTTTACAATCTTAACCATTTTTAAGTGACGCTAATATTTTTGTGCAACCATCACCATCATCCATCTCCAGAACTCTTTTCATCTTGAAAAGCTGAAACCCTATACCTATTAAGCTATAACTTCCCGTTCCCTTCTCCCCACAGCTCCTGGAAAACACCATTTTACTTTCTGTCTCTATGATTTTGACTGTTCTAAGTACGTCATAAAAGTGGAATCATACAGTATTTGTCTTTTTGTGATTGGCTTATTTCACTTAGCATAATATCCTCAAGGTTCATCCATGTTGTAGCATATGTAAGGATTTCCTTCCTTTCTAAGGCTGAATATTGCATTGCATATATATATATATATATACCACATTTTGCATATGCATTCATCCATCCGTGGATACCTGGGTTGCTTCCGTATTTTTGCTATTGTGAATAAGGATGCTGTGAATGTGGTGTACAGATATCTCTTTGAGACCCAGCTTTCCGTTTTTTAGTATATACCCAGAAGTAGAATTGCTGGATCATATGGTAATTCTATTTTTAATTTTTTAGGAACTTGCCATACTGTTTTCCACAGTGGCTATAACATTTTACATTCCCGCTAATAGTGTACAAGGGTTCTAGTTTCTCCCCATCCTTGCCAACACTTGTTTGCTTTCTTTCTTTTGTTTTTTGATAGTAGCCATCCACATGGGTGTGATGTGGTATCTCATTGTAGTTTTGATTTGCATTTCCCTAGTGATTAGTGATGTTGAGTATATTTTTATGTATTTAATGCCCATTTGTGTATTTTCTTTTGAGAAATATCTATTCAAGTCCTTTGTCCATTTTTGAATCAGGTTGTTTGTTTTTCTGTTGTTGACTTTTAGGTGTTCTCTGTATTTTAGATATTAATCTCACATCAGATATATGATTTACAAGTATTTTCTCCCATTCTGTGGGTTTCTTTTTTACTCTGTTAATAGTCTTTTGATGCATAAATATTTAAAATTTTCATCGCGTCCAATTTGTCTACTTTTTCTTTTGCTGCCTTTGGTGTCATATATGAGAAATCATTGCCAAATTCAATGTCGTGAAGCTTTTATCTTATGTTTTCTTCTAAGAGTTTTGTGGTTTTAGGTCTTTCATTTAGGACATGGATCTATTTTGAGTTAATTTTTGTATATGGTGTTAGATAAGGGTCCAGCTTCATTCTTTTGTGTATGAATATCCAGTTTTCCTAGCACCATTTGATGAAAAAACCATTGAATGGTCTTGGCATCCTTGTTGAAAATCTTTTGACCGTATATGCAATGATTTAATTCTTGACTTTGTAATCTATTTTAATGTTCTATGTATCTATCTTTATGCTGCTACAACATTGGTTTTAGTGTAGCTAAAGTCACACTGTAGTTTTTTAGTAAGTTTTGAAATCAGGAGATATTAGGCCTCCAGCTCTGTTCTTCTTTTTCAGGACTATTTTGGCTATTCGAGGTCCCTTGAAATTCCATATGAATTAGGATGAGATTTCCTATTTCTGCGAAAAACATCATCGGGATTTTGATAGGGGTTGCATTTAATACGTAGATCGTTTTGGGGAGTATTGCCATCTTAGCAATGTTAAGTCTTCCAACACATAAGCATGGAATTCTGTCCATTTGTTTATGTCTTTAATTTCTTTCCAAAATGTTTTGTAGTTTTCATTATCCCATCTTTTACCTCATTGATTAAGTTAATTCTTAAGTATTTTATTTTTTTGATATTAGTATAAATGGAATTGTATTCTTAATTTCCTTTTCAGATTGTTTTTTGTTAGTATATAGAAATGAAACTGATTTTTGTGTGTTGACTTTGTATCTTGCTACTTTGCTGAATTCATTTATCAGTTCTAACCGTTTTTGTGTGGAATCTTTAGGATTTTCTACATATAAGATCATATCATCTGCAGATAAGATAATTTTGCTTTTTCCTTTCCAATTTGAATATCATCGTTTATTTTTCTTCTCTAATTGCTCTGACTAGGATTTCTAGTAGCATCTTGAATAGAAACAATGAAAGGAGGCATCCTTGCTTGTTTCTGATCTTAGAGGAAAACTTTCATTCTTTCACTATTAAGTATGATGTTCACTGTGAGTTTTTCATGTATGGCCTTGATTGTGATGAGGTAGTTTTCTTCTATTCCTAGTTTGTTGAGTTTTTTTTTAAATCATGAAAGCGTGTTGAATTTTATTAAATACTTTTTCTGTATCAACTGATATGGTCATATGGTTTTGTTCCCTGTTTATTCTGTTAATGTGTAGTACATCAATTGATTTTCATATATTAGACCATCCTTGCATTCTGGGACTATATCTCACTTGGTCATGGTGTATAAGCCTTTTAATATACTGCTGAATTCAGCTGCTAGTATTTTGTCAAGGATTTTTGCATCAAGTTCATAATAGATATTGCCTGTAGTTTTCTTTTTTTGTAGTGTCATTGTCTGGGTTTGGTATCAGTAATGAAAAAGTTTAAGAAGAATTGGTGTTAGTTCTTTAAATGTTTGATAGAATTCACCAGTGAAGTCATCAGATCTAGGGCATTTCATTGTTAGGAGATTTTTGATTACTGATTCAATCTCCTTACTAGTTATAGATCTGTTTATATTTTCTGTTTCTTCATGGTTTCGCCCTGGTAGGTTTTGTGTTTCCAGAAATCTGTCCATTTTATCTAAGTTATCCAATTTGTTGGTATGCAGTTGCTCATAGTACTCTGTTATAATCCCTTTTATCTCTGTAGAATTAGTAGTAATGTCCCCACTTTTATGTCTGATTTTGGTAACTTGAATCTTTTCTTTTTTTTCATAGTCTATCTATCTAAAGATTTGTCAACTTTGTTGAATTTTTTTGAATAATCAACTTTTGGTTTTGTTGATTTTCTGTATTATTTTTCTGTTCTCTGTTTCATTTATCTCTGCTCTAATCTGAATTATTTTCTTTCTTCTGCTAACTTTAGGTTTAGCTTGTTCTTTTTTTCTAGTTCCTTAAGTTGTAAGTTTGGATTGTTAGTTTAAGATCTTTCTTGTTTTTCAATATAAGCATGTAGAACCATAAATTCCCCTCTTAGCTTTTGATAAGTTATGTTTTCATTTTCATTCATCTCTAAGTATTTTCTAATATCCCTGTAATTACTTCTTTGATCTGTTGGTTGTTTAAGAGTGTGTTGTTTAGTTTTCACAAATTAGTGAATTTCTAATTTTCCTTCTGTTCTTGATTTCTAACTTTATCCTGTTGTGGTCAGAGAAAATACTTTGTGTGTATGACATCTATCTTTTTAAATCTATTGAGACTTAATTTGTGGTCTAACATATGGTCTATCCTGGAAAATGTCTCATGTGCACTTGAGAAGAATGTGTATTCTGTTGTGGTTGAGTTGAGCATCTTCTCAATGTCCATTACCCCATAATTATCTTTTTTTGAGGAAGATTGGCCCTGAGCTAACACCCGTGCCCATCTTCCTCTACTTTATATGTGGGACGCCTGCCACAGCATGGCTTGATAAGTGGTGCATAGGTCTGCGCCCAGGATCTGAACAGGTGAACCCAGGGCTGCCAAAGTGGAGCACACAAACTTAACTGATACGTCACTGGGCTGGTCCCCCCATAATTTTTTTTTTGCATTACTAATAACAAGTGATTTTTGTAGATTTCTATACTTCAAACATCCCCGTTTTTACCTCCAGCAAATATCTAAAATATTTTATGCAATTTGTTCTCTTTGTAGTGGCTGTATAACATATCTCTTCTTGTCTCTTCCTCCTCCCCATATCTCTTGCATCCACACACTTACCTTTCCCCATTACCCAGGTTTAAAAACATAGGTTCCTCTAAAGACCTAGAAAGTTGTTTCTTCATAATATCTGATGATATCACTCATTCAACCAGTAATTTTTCGTGTGCTTACTGTCAAGGCCATTTTCTAGAGAGAATTCAATCTGGACCATAAAACAGATGCTATTATCTTACCTTTCATTTCATGCTAAAAATTCTATAAAAATATATATATTTTAAAGGATTAGGGCCATCAAATAGGCCCAAGAAGTCATGATTCCTACCACTGGTTAATTTAGTTCGTTTAAACAATTTGAACTTTCCCACTTCCCTTTAAAGCTCATCGAGAGACAATTTTGTCTTGATAATATGACACTAACTTATCTTTTGATAAGGATGTTAAAAGCAACCAGTCTGATGTACTCAGGGTTGGATAGCATGCCCTAATTTTTGTTGACTAGTGACCTCTAAAACTTATTACATTTGAGCCCACTTAATATCAAGTCACCTAATGGAAGCACATTTCTTCCCACCAAATCATTTTGTACTAATTCAGTACAATTTTGTCCATTTAATATCAATTGACACTAAACGATTTCCTGTGCAATGTCAATTGAAAATCACTGATTTCCTGCTAATACAGCACTTAGTGTCAATTTCTGTGTGCAGCAAAAGCATTTTTCCAATTAACTACACCATATAATTTTTTGTTTTTAGTTGTTTGCATGGCCTGTCTGGTAAGAGTTTTGTGAAACAAAGACATAAGAAGGAGAAAAAGATGACTTTCTTCCTTGGCATTAAATAATTTAAATCTATTAATTTTATTTTCGGTCTATAGGAGGTCAAAAAGCTTATTGGATAATTTGGAATGTATCAAGCAGTGTGGTAGTAAATTGAGTTTAGCTGTAAATAGGATTGTGTGTTTTTGGACATTGTGGATACTAAACTATATGTGTAAAAGTGTTTTGACTACCAAAGAATTCTTACTAGTATCTCCTCTTATGATTTAGCTCAAGAAAACCTACTCTTTAATCCTTATTAATGAAAATTACTCTTTTTTTTTTTTGTAGAGAGATGAACTCATTTAGGTATCCTCACTACTCTTGCTAGAAAAGTGTGGCAACACTACCTTCATTAATTCATGAAAATTAGGAAAGCTTTGTAGCCTGGCACAGCTAGGAGAAGTATAGCTAAAGCTGTTCTTCTGATTGGATAATATCAGGCTTACTCAGTAACAGCAAGTATTCTGTTATACTCAGTATATATCCACCATTCTGGGTGGTGATGGGAAAAGAAGGAAGTCAGAGCCAACTCTCACCATCCTAGAAAATTATGAAGAGAAATATGTGTATTAAAACACAGAAAATTATTCAAAGTTATAAATAAGTATATATTGAATGTTTATTAAAATAGTAAGCTGTTTAGCCAAACACATTGTAGGATACCTAACTAGAAGAAGGCATGACCTCTTCCTATAACAGAGCTTAACATCTGATGAGAGAGAAATATTTCTAAGTGAGAAATAATTAATTAACAGTAAACTTGAAGCGATAAATCATGGTACAGTCTGTAAATGGTGTACATCTTTAGGTTTTTGAGAAGATCAGTATATACTTGGGATATAGTAGAGTGGATCATTGAGTTGTCCCCTGAAGGAAGCTTCTGGTATGTCTTGGAAAGGAGTACAGAGTGAATTCTCATTAATTGGCTATGTCTTTTTTTTCTTTTAGTCTTCTTATACTGTTTAATCCTTCTTAAATTGTTTGGCTCCCTATTGACATTAGCTCCATTTTCGAAAAATCCTGATTAGAAGAGAGTTCAGCAATAATTCAAACTAATATATTTTGAATAGGTACTACATGATAGATATAGTAATAGGCACTGGGGATGCAGAGAAAAGTAAAATAAAGTTTTTTTGCTCTTGAGGAACTTGAATCATAGGAGTAGAGTTGTCTCTCTCTCTCTGTGTATATATATATGTAGACAGTATTAATAATATATAACACTAATTTGATGGTGTGCAACATTATGCTATGAGCAAAGGAAGGTCACCTACTGCTTCCTGATTATTCAAGTAAAAGTTCTTGATATCTGAAATGATCCTTGAAAAACGAATAGGAGATGACTCAGACAACAAGAGAGGGAAGATCTCTTTGGTCAGAGGGAACTGCATGAGTAAAAGCATGGAGATTATAAACAACATGGTGTGTGTGGAAGCCAATATACCCAAATATACATATGTTTTACAAAGTTGAGATCATAATGTATGTACTGTTTTGTAATGCTTTCTTCACTTATCAGCACATACTGATCATTTTTTCCTAGTTCCTTAATTATTTTTCATAGGACATTTTTTTAAAATTGCTACATGGCATTCTATCATATGTTTCAAATAATTTTTCTGAATTTATTGTTTGCCTTTTAATTTTGTCTGTTTTTGCTATATAACCTTTTCATTTCCTTGTGTTCAAATTTACTATTTAAAAAAAATCTATTACATTTTCCTTTCTGGCTTCTGCCTTTGCTTTTATGCTTGGAAAGACCTTCTTCAACTCAGATTAAAAATTCTCCTATATTTGCGTCTAGTTCTTTTATGGTTTCATTGTTTACATATAACTCTTTAAACCATCTGGAATTTTATTTTGATATACAGTGTGAGATAGGCTCTAAATTTACTCTGTTCTAAATATTTAACCAGTTGTCCCAGCACCATCAATTGAAAAATCTCTGTTTTCCCCGTTGGTTTGAAATGCATTATTTATCATATGCTAAATACTTAATTTATAAATGGGTTTATTTCATGCCTTTCTACTCAATTTCCAGCCTTTCTCTTGTTTCTCTTTAGTTCTATCAGTTTCTGCATTCTTTACTTGGACTATGCTATTTTAATTATTGTAGCTTTTACAATACAGTCTAAACGTGTTAATGAGAGTTTCTTTTTATTATTTTTTATTTTAAGACATTATTGACTATTCTTATCCAGTTAATGTCCCATAAGAACTTTCAAATAATTTAATCAAGCTCCCCCACTGTACCCCCCTTCCTGCCCAGCCTTCACTTTCATTGGCTTCTGATACCGATTGCGTTAAATTTATGAATTGTTTTGGGGAGAATTAGTGTATAGGTTTGTTAGGTGGAAATATTAGGATTCAAAACTTTAAGTGATGGGTCCAATTTAGTTATATGTAACTATGTATTACACCTGGAAAGAATACTTGTATTTGACCATAAATTTTTTTGTTATTGTTTGTTTTTTCTTTCCTGTTGTTATTATTGCTTTTTATTTTCTATATTTTCTTTTTGAAAAACACACATATGTTTTTCATATCAAGAAGTAAATTCTCTGAATTTTTCGTTTATTTAATCAATGAACAGAGGTGAGAAGAGGAGGGTGAGTTGTTGCTAGAGGGAGTCGTAGGGTCACTGGAAATTTGCATTAGGATGATGGTGATTTACATGTTCTGAAAAACACAGAGCCAGTAGAGAAGAGGACATTGAAGATGAGAGAGAAGTGAGAATTGCTAGAGCCAAGTCCCAGAGGCTTTAGGAGATTACAAAAATCAAGTATACAAGTGGAGGGGTTGGCCTGAAGTAGGAGGATAATGATAGTGATCTGATGATAAATAAATGAAATTATGACATGCACTGAATTCAACTGATTAGCACAACACCTCTGTGATGTAGGTATTATTGTTGTACAGATGAGGAAAGTGAGTTTTAAAGATGTTAGGTGAAGGACAATTAATTTCCAGAAATCTTTGGTGAGATGAGATCTGGAATTCGTACAATCGAAGTAAGCGAGGCATTTATATATTGTAGATGAAAGGATTTCAAACTACCCGGAGTAATTTGGGATAGATTGTCAGTAAGCACAGTACAGTGAACATGCAGAAAGTGGATGAGGGGGTATTGTCAGAAATAATCTGAGTCAAAATGGATCTTATTTAACTTATTTCAATTTTCTTCATTTTTAAAATTCTTGCCTTACTTCACAAACTAAACGGTAGTTACTTATTAAACTTTCCATAGAGCTTTGAAACCTGTAAAAATACTCATTCCTGGGTCTTCCATATCTCTGATTAAATGCCTCCAGATATGTAGATATATTCCTGACTCTGCAACATTCATTTACATCAATGTGTTTTTCTATTCATGCAGTCTTCAATCCATCCAGCTACATTTTATTAAACCACTTACTTTGGATCAGGCATTCTGTTAGTATTGGGGACACAAATATAAAAAAGGTTCATATTATTTATACTGACTCCTTAATTATGACTTTGCAGAATCTGTAAAGTTTCATGTCATAGGAGAATCAGGAAATATTTATGTGAACTATTCACATATGTATCACGCCTGGAAACAAGTTTAGAGTCCATTCTGATTTAAGCCCTTCATTTTACGGGGCAGGAAACCCAGGCCTACAGATATTAGATTATTTTTTCCTGTAGACATTATATTAAGTAATCTCTGTTTTCCTCAGTAGGTAAAATTGGGATTATGTGATTCCATGAATCATTTTTCTTGATACATTTAAATATGTCTGATTTTGTTTTATTCCTATTATTGTGGGAACCATGCATTTCCAATTAGACAACAATCCTGGGCTGTTTTTTTGTATCTGAGGTAAACCTTCATAATAACATCAAAGAATAAGGCAAACATTGATAATTTTAAATTAATCTAATCTATATTTTAGCAACAGTAGTTACTAACAGTAGGTACTACTACTACTAACGGTAATAATTAGATCAAATTGTGTTTTCTAAGTGAATAAGAATGTAGCATCCTATGTTGTTTAAAAAATAATTATGTCAAAGCATATAAAGAGAAATTTTATGTGGAAGAGTTAACCCCTTGCTGTTGTGATTGAAGTGTGTGACTAAGTTATTCCTAAAATCTCTCTCCTAACAGCTTATTATACAGTTCTTGAAATCCCCTCCACTAGCAACTAGTTCTTTTCAAATGGAGTGACTTTTTAAAATGCAAGAGACGTAGGATGTACCTGCTTTACTCCTTCAATATCCAGTATGAGTTCATTTGTGAGATTGTTTTCCCAAGACATCTGTGCAAGTGGTGTGCCTTGAGGGAAAGCGGGTTTAACCAACAGGTAAGTCTTAATGAGGAGGATAGAGAGGTGGGGTGAAAGTACAGGGAAAATCCAAGGAATAAAGCTGAGGCCTCTGAGAAGCCAGATGCATAATGAGGATAGCAATCTGTTCTTACTTCCCATTAAGGGCCTTATCAAATTATATTGCAGTTACGTTCCTGCCTCGCCACCTGGGTTATAAACTTTTCCAGGTCAGAGAAGGCCTAATCCATCTCTTTATCAATGGGACTTACCGTACACAGTTCCTGGCAAACAGTTAGAGTTCAGTAAATATTTATTGAATGAATAAAGGAAAAAAGGGGAAACTAGGAGATCAGGCTGATTACATGGAAGAAAAAGGGAGAGTTTGGAGACAAACATATTGGGTCCATGTTTTTGCCTTGACCAACTTTGCCTCCTGCCAGCAGCAGACCTCTGATTTAGTCCTGCAAGAAGTGGAGAGCTACAAAAACTTTCTGAGTGCTGCATTAGACTTGTAATAGTTGAGAAACAGGATATAGATATAAAATATAAATGACTAGTTTTCTTTAAAAAATAATTTAATAAAATATGTTCATCTCCAAACTACTTGTCACTCGATTCAGAAAGGAGGTATAACTCAGAATCGTCATTAAAATCCAAACTCAACTTGCATGATTGAGCTAGTAATACTTGGAAGTACTGTTTAGTAATGTTCTGATCGAAAAGAATGTTTGCTTTATTTTAGCATCATTCTCCCCCTCCGCGCCCATCAGCAGCGTCATGTAAAAATCAGGAAGGAGAGAAAGAAAAGGGATAAAGGGGGAAAATGGGTAAAATTTGGAGATAGTACAGAGAAATGAAGTGAGAGGGAAGAAATATTAAAAAGGAAAGAAATAAGTACGAAGAGTAAGGAGTTGTTGAAAACTCCATTTTGTCAGAGTTTACCCAAGTTTGGGTTTGTCCATGAGAGGTATTTCCAAACATCAGGTAAAAGGTGCTTTTTCCTCCTTTTCTATATTGCCTGTCTAATGGAATTAAAGATAAATACCCAGAAAACTTTACTTATTGTGAACAACTAGATGGTTTAAATTTCTCCTTTCAATAGTAGAAACAAATCTTTGGAAATCGATATGGATTTAAAAGAAAAACTCTGGAAAACATTAGTTTACATCTATCAATATTATTTTCTCGTTGTTGTATTGATATAGCCAAAGGATTAAAGTTATTTATAAAATTTTAAAAATCTGTGTTTTTATTTAGGATTATGGTCATTTAAAAAATACCGCTGCTGTTAAGATGAAGGCAGAGCTCCAGTAGTTTTTAAGCAAACTATTCTAGCGCTTGAGCCTCTGAAGAATTTGGGTCTACACTGTCACGAGAACTTGTGGGTTGAATACGTTTCATGGGTTCAGTCTCTACTTGGCTGGCAAGGAATCTAAACTCCGTGCTATTGCCCCAAACTGAAACCCAACATAGGTCATCTGCCTTGAAAACGAGTACATTTTGTCCTGAAAAGAATGTGAAGGGCTCTGTATACATTTAGCATTACTATGGTTTAGAATGACTACAAAAATGCCTTACCTATAATCTCCATTATATTATATACACTCCCTTAGATTATTCTGTGATTAAGAGTCCTATGCTTGCGTTTTCTCTTTTTCTCTCTTTCTCTTTTTTTCTTTCTCTTTCTTTTTTTCTAGTATAGGAATTCTTTGCAGCATATAGGAGTAAACAAATCTTCTGTGTTATACTGTCAATGTGGTGGGTTTCCCCAAGCAATTGCTTTCTCCTTCTCTCTTTCTTTTTTTAAGGAAGCAGTGTATATAGATTTCATTGGAAGATGGCTATTTGGGGACTTAGCTGGCAAGATTTGACACCGACTCTCAGAAACAAGTTTCTGTGCAGTGTAATAAGCCCTAGGGTTTGTGCTTTTTTCTTTTCTCAGTTTTATACGTGAATCAAGGAGACAAAGAACAAGAGAGTCTTTCCTGTGCCTCCGCCCCCTCCTTGGGTGCCATTCCTTTCTTCATTCAGAGAGGAAGATTCTGTGTATTCTTCTCACACAGAACACAGCCAGTTTTTCTTTTCTCTATTTTAAAGGGCATAATATTTCTTGAATTGAGGGACACATTTGTAATGTAATTTCAAAATGAGATTTTTATTTACTCATTTTCACAGATTTCTCTAAATTTTGGGGAGGAGATTTTGGCTATAATTGGTCAAATTTATCTGTCTTCAAGAATCTCCATGGTGCTGAAATTTCTGTTTAAAGAATCTGAAGAATGTTCAATTATGTACTGCCCATGAACATATTTACTTATCCACCTTCAATCATGTCAGCTATTTCTTTCCAAGTGTTAAGCAGGATTGCTAAAAGCTCTGTGTGTGTGTGTGTGTGTGTGTGTGTGTGTGTGCGCGCGCGCGCGCGCGCTGATAAAGGAGAAGCAGAGACAGACGGAAAGTGGGCAGTCATGGCATTTGACCCAATAGGCCCATTTCTAGGGAGAGAGATTTTATTCTGAAGAATTTGTTCTTAAAATTCTCCACTTTTAAATTAATAAATTTTAAAAGGTTTGATACGATGCGGTGAAACTAATTTAAGTGGAAATTTTCCCCTTTTCGGTTTACTTTTTTGTTGTAATCAGACATTGAATTAATCTTTATGTAACTTTTGTATATCCCCAAACATTTCATGAATCAAAAACAAACATTTTTCTTTGTCATCTCAGAAATTATGTACATGTTTGAAAACCAAACAGTTCGTATCTGACTGGATATTTAGTTGCTGTCACTATTTTAACCTTGGAGTGAAGATTATTTTTAAATAAATTATTTATAAAGAACTGGGATTTATCGCAACCTGCCTTATGCCAGGTGCTTATCATGTCTTGTCTCACATATGCTCTGAACATCTCTTTGCATTAATATAATTAACCCCAGTTTATAGAAGATGAAACTGAGGCCCAGAAAGATTAGGTAACAACTAAGGGGACTCAGGACCTAACTGACAAATCTCTGTCCACTTTTCCCCGTCTCCACTGCTGCCTCCTTAGTGGAGGTTACCGTGATCTCCACCCTGGATCCCTGGGTTATCCATCTAATTGCTCTCCTCACTGACTGCCGTGTGCTTCCAATCCAGTCTGCATCAGATAGGTTTATTCTTGGATTATGTCTTACTTCAGCAGCTTCTCATTTCCCTTAGAGTAAAATTCTGTAAGATCTGTCTCTCCATTTCTCTTTAACCTCATCTCAGTCCCTTTGCCTTTTAGCTCATGGCATTCTAGCCATATTGATGTTCTGTTGTCTCTAGACGATGTCAAGTGCCTTTCTTCTTTGGTGCCTTTGTATATGCTATTCCCTTCCCTGGCTTTCTGCATCATCAGATGCTCCTCATCCTTGAAGTCTCAACTAAAATACCACCTCTTAAAACAGTCGCCCTGTCCCCCTTGCCTGAATCTTTGTTAGTTATTGTCAGAGGGTCTTTTTAATTTGTAATTACTACTTTGTTTATTTTGTTTGTTTGTTTACCATCTATTCTTCCCTCTCCCCACCGTAGACGGAAATCTTTATGAGGACAGATAGATTCCATTTCGTTTGTTCCTCTTAAACAGTGTCCAGCACTGTAGGCACCCAGTAAATATTTATGGATGGATAAATGACCTTATAAATAAATAAATAAATACTTTCTCCATTCTAATATGTTTTCATGTTAATCAGATATAGTCATAAACTTTACCCACTTGGCAATGTGTACTTTATTCTTTACCGTTTTGGGAGCTTCTGTCGTTCTTCAGTAAAGTGTGTAATATGTGAAGTTATGGCACTTTTATTTTCTTTGAATATTATTCCTTGCCCAGAACATGTCCTGCTTGGCCAACCCCAAATATATTGTGGCTTTATGTTTTTATCAAAATATCTCAAAGTATCTTAAAATATAGTGTCATGGAGCAGTAGGGCACCTTAAAAAATCCAGTCTATTCCTATTACCCCCCTGAAGCCTAAGTCTTCTCCACAGACCCTCCAAGTGGTCATGGAGACTGTGCTTGGACTTCCCCAGGCTCAAGGAAATAGTAGCTTTCAAGGCAACTCGACTAATTCTTAATGTGTTTTAAGAGACTGACATTTATGTTTAGAGTTTTAAATATTAATGCTTTCCAAATTTCTCTTCTCTACAGAATTTTAACTATTTATGCCCTTAGATTCATCTGAAATCTTTTCAGTTTAACATTTTTTTTATTTAGAAACTCAACTAAGGTAACTCTTTTTTTGAACTAATATAGCAATACCAGAAAATTTCTTTTTGGTTTAGTCTTTTAGATTGTTATACTTAGTAATGAAAGTAGGGGTATTTGGAATTTTCCTGCAAAATATTTTCATCTATATTTGTTTCTATTTCTCATTGCGCCAATTGTGTTCTTTCAGTCAATCACTGTATTCACATCATAATCAGTTTAGTTTTTAAGTAAAATTCTGAAATATAGTTACTTTATTTTCTTGATGCCTCTTAAAAGCACATCAGTTTCAAGTCAAATATAATTTATGACTTCCATTTCTTGAGATATTTTTCCTATATGTATTTCATCATTTAATTTACAAGGAAAGCCTATTAATTTTGAATAATGTGAGGATACAATTTTCTGAAATCAAAATGAGGAAAAAGAAAAGGAAAAGAAAGAGAAAGAAAGAAAAGAGAAGAAGATAATATTTTAAATGGAGTGTATTATGTGTGTTCTGAATGCCATTGCGCTTTCATCTCCCAGGACTTTGCTAATTCACCATTAGCTATGCCGTAATACTTTTACACGCTTGCTGTGTGTTCTATTACTTATCCCTTTTTCTGAACTATATATTCAACCTTTTCTTCTCTATTAGCTCTTTCTTCTTAGCATATAAACATGTGCAAGTATCTCCCATCAAATGTCCAAAAAAATAAGCAAACAACAAAAACAGAAGAAAGAAAATTCTTTTTTGAAGATTTGCTCTGTTACTGCTTTCTTCTCTCTCATTTCTATTCAAAACTTCGGGAAAGAAATTTTACTTCTTCACTTCTCACCCTCTCTACAGCCCACTGAAAACTGACTTCTGTCCTTAAAATGTAATTTAAATGATTCCCACCAAGAATACAAATCATAAAATTGTCAAATCCAATAGAATATATTTGGTCTTGACCTTACTTTATTTCTCAGATGTTTTTAATATTTTTGACAACTCTTTTTTAAAACTCGGTCTTCCCGTTTATTTCATGATATTTTTTTCCTTTTTCTCCTGACTCTGGCCTCTTTTAAATTTCCTCTGCAGGCTCTTCCTATTCCTGCCCCTCTCTGTTTCTTCCTCCTCCTCTCCCTGCTGTCCTCATCTCTCTCCTCCTCCTCCCCTCTCCTTCTTCCCTTTCCTGCTCTCCCATCATACTCTCCTTTGGTGATTATATTCATGTCTTTTGTTTCAACCATCATCATCATTTTGAAAAGTTATCATTTTGATGACTTTCAGATCTGTAGCTCCAGCACAAACCTCAGTTCTTCCATCTCTCTCCAGACTTATACATACAGCTGGCCACCGGGTATGGAGCTGAATGCTCCATAGGCACTTCGAACTTAATGTGTCTCAAACTGCAGGTTTTATCTTCACTCTAATGTGCTATTTCTCCTGCCATTCCCATCTCTTTGAATGGCAGCATCATCCACCAAGATGATCTGGAAGGACCTTGAGTTCAAGATTTTTCCTTTATTCTCTTCCAGTTGCCCTGTAGATCTGTATGCTGCAGTTAAAGGTGGAGCTAGGAGAGAATGTCTATCTCTCTTAGAGGAAATTTATCAATACCTCATCAATATTAGAAAAATAACCATGAAAATGCTCCTGATAATGTGTAGGTAAAATACAAAGGAAACCTCTTTGTAATTAACATTAAACATTTGTGAGGTGGAAGAGTCCTTGAACATTCTAAAAATCTCAAACATTAATCTTACATATGAAGAATCAGTCCTAGAGAGGGGAGGTGAATATTTAATATAATTAAAATCTAGATTCACTTCTGCAATTTTTGCGTCTATTTGGCATTAGAAATAACTAAATCCTTGCCTCCGATCTATGTATTGACAAACTTTTTTCTTTTCGTAGGCGATAAGTGAGGGTTTAAGAGTATAGAATGCAGAGTTTAAACAAAGTATATATGTAATGTAAATTTCTGCTAGCGGAATTTACCCTACATTTAAAAATTTGAGAGTTATTTCTAAATTACCCTCCCAAAAATTTACACTATTTACCTTCGCACTCATCATGTATATGTTTTTCCTATATGGTCACCAACCCTGAATATTATCCAGTATTAAGATATTTGTCAATCTGATAAGGGAAAATAGTATGTGTGCATATAAGATTGAACATCTTTTCACGCATTTCTTGGATGTTTATATGTTTTTTTGTGTGAACCATGTTTTCATATCCTTTGACCATTTTTCTTTGGGGTTATTTGTATTTTTTCTTCTTGAATTCTTTTTTATTTCTTGGGTTAAATTTTCCTCTGGAATGTATTCTTCAGATATAATTTTTCATGCTCCATACTTTTTTCTGTACTTTTTTAGCATAGTTATTTAATATGAAATGTACAAGTCACGATATAGCTCTTAATCTATATATTCGAAAATTGTGTGGGTAAATACTCCTTGATGCTCTTCCCCCAATCTGAATCCAGACTTATTGACTTATATTCTGAGCCTTTGTTTGAGAAATTTTCCTTAAATAGTGCCAATCGACCCAGGTGCTTATTTTCCTATTTACCTTTACTCTCCACTGTACTTTTTCATCCCTTTTCAGGCAGTGAAGACAAATCAGGTAATAATCAGCAGGTGTTGCTATTACAGTATTAGACTATGTCTTAGTCAGCTTGGGCCACTCTAAGAAAATACCATAAATGGAGTTGTTTATCAACAATAGACAGTCTGAGAACACAGTGCCAGCATTGTCCGGTTCTGGTGAGAATCCACTTTGAATTGTAAGCAGCTGACTTCTCGTATCCTCACAAGGAGGGGAAGAACAAGCTAGATCTCTGGCCTCATCTTATAAGGGCACTGATTCCATTCATAAGGGTTCTGTCTCATCACCTACTTACCTCCCAAAGGCCCCACCTTCTAGTACTTTCATATTTGGGGGGTAGGATTTCAATATATGAATTTGGAGGGGACACAAACATTCAGTCTATAACAGTTTAGAACCAGCAAGCAGAGACTATATTTCTGCCTGTTCGTAGGACTCTTCCTTCAAGCCTCCTCTTTCCTTAGAAGACTGTGTATTATTTATTTTTTCTCTTTTGCTTTACATTCTTCTAAGTGCCTATTTATAACTAAGGGTAATTAGCTTTGGGAAATTATCATGGTTTTACCTTTCCTTTCCTACTGTCTTCACAGTAAAAAAAAAAAAAAAATGGTGAGCATTGACCATTTACCTTTCCCTGCTAAGGAAGTTTTCAGGACTTTCTAATCTTGTCCTTTTTTAAATACCCCTACTCTCATCTTAGGGTTGTCAGACTTTTTAGTAAATATTTCTTCAATTGAGGGCTATTAGTAAAGTTTTTCTTGGGATTTTGTCCACTCAATTTTTTTTTTTAAAAGCTATTTCTAGTAGGAGACAATGTTGCAAATTAGGAGTTATATAAGTTGTCTCTCTCTTTCCTTGGCTGCAACTTTTCTAAAATTATGGAAGGAAGTAGTGTCCCTTCCTTTAATTAATTATTGCTAGCAATTTTTTGGGAGGGAAGTAGTTGAGAAAATTTCTGTCAGAAGCCTCCAAATTTATTTTATTTTGAAAATAATGCAATACATAATATTATGTGTGTATTCTCATTTAAAAAAAAACTCCTATGGAAAATCTCAAATTTACACAAAAAGAAGAGAGAATGATATAATAAATCCCTATGTGTCAATCACTTAGCTTCAATAATTATCAATAAATGGCCAATAAACAACATCCACCCCCAATTATTTTGAAGCAAATCCAGGATATCACAAAGTCTCATTCATAAAATGTCAGTATCTCAGATACAGTTTTTAAAGTTCTTTCTTGGTCCTAAAAAGAGGTTTCTAGAGACATTCTCTTTGTTGGCTTTCTTTAAATTAGCTTGCCACCCTGGTTCATCTGTAGCCTATTTGACAACTTTATCTCATCAGAATACCCAGAAAGGTGGAGAAACAGAGAGCATTTGTAGTTTTGTTGCTTTCTTCATTTAGGCCCTGGTCAGTTGTATTTTGTCATTAAATTATGTATGCAAATTAATTCAATTCTATGAATATTTATAGAGGTTTTACTGTGAATCATAGGGTTTCCTAGGTAGTGGAGATGTTGTCGTGAACCAAGGAAGTGCTCTCATGGAGTTGACAGTCTAGTGTTTAACTTTGAGAAGTCACTCTAAAGTTCAAAGGGTCTGTTTATTAAAGAATGTTTCTCAGTGTCTTTTTTGTTTCCTCTTTGTTTAATTTTTGTTTTTCATTTGAGGATTAAAAAATTTCTCATTAAAACATTGGTTTAAGCATCTTGTTGGGGAGTCTGGTGGAAGAAAACAAAGATGAGCCAAACCAGCTCTTTACTTTATGGCTTCACTTATAGACTTATAAAAAGTTGCTGTCACTTTACAAGAGCCTGAGGAAGCAACTTCGATGAAACCCTCATTGGCTGTTTTAATGACATCAACATCTTGTAGTTCTTTTATTAGGAACATAACATGGAAGGAGTGGGGAGAAGTTTAGCTGGAGCTATGCTTGCTTACCTGCTGTGTGATGGGTCTCGGATGCCCTATACACTCTTGCAGGCAGAAATCATTGCTTATTATTTTAATGTAAGTCTGACTGGAATGTGACTAATTACATAAGAGAGTTATACAAGAAACATAAAACAGGGATATTCTAGATCTGCTAATTAAGATAAGCAGTATGAGGTAAAAATAAGGTATGGTTTGTGCACAAATAAGGAAACATTTTGTGTCATTACTATATGATAGGGTTGATAAAGTTATTTGGGACTGTATTGTCAGTAAATATCTTCAAGAAAAGTCTATGGTATAAATTATTAGTTTAAGATGGCAGTCTTCATTGCAGTAGGCTGAGAAACTGACAAGAATACGTTGTCACAGAGAGATGTAAATTGAACTACCTGTTGAGGAAGTATGTTATTACGAATGCTTTCCCATGATTTCTTTTATGTTAAGGATCTAAAATTTTTAAATTGTGCTATTGCATTCTTATTATTACCTACTTATAATTTCTTTAACAAATATATGTTGAGTAAATTCTATGGTTCAAGCATTGCGCTGGAATTTGGAGATACAGTGGTGATGAAATGAAGCATGGCTCATGGATCTTACAGTCAAATTGAAATAGATATTTATATATACACACACGTACACATATACACAAATGCACTCACACACAAACGTATTAAATAATCACACAAATATATGAATATTTACTTCCAGACCATGCTAATAAATTGCGGTTAGTTTTGTGCTGGCAAGAAATATTCAGTTCATTGAAATTTATATTTCAATGATTTTTCCAAATTTAAACCTGTTTATGCCTGCGGTGTTTTTTTTCCTCTTGCAGTTCCAATTACAAATTGAATCATTGCTGATTTGTATCCATGAAGACTTCTTATTTTGCAGGAAGTTTATATGTGCTAATATTTTCCATTAGCACAATAGATTGAAAGATGCCTCAGTTGCCTGGAATTTCTGCCACCAAGGGAAAACAGTGATTAGTGAGTTAAAATTCTTAGGTCATTGGGTTAATCATGTTCTGCTAGAGTATCATAACTATCCTTTAAATAAGAAAAAAAATTTTAAGTTAGAAAATTTTTAACAAGTTAAAATTAACCAGGGACTATAAAGGAAAGTAATTTCACTAGGATTATTTATGCCCTCAAAGTTTAAAACAAACAAACCAAAAAAGGTGTATATGTGACATCTTCTCATTTTTTGAAGATAATTCTTTCCCTCCTCTGTTCTTTGATCTCTACATGAGCAGAAGCACAACAAGTGGCAATGGGGCTGAGGGTGCTAGATGTCTTGGCACTCATTAACTACGGCAATTAGCACCATTTAGATTGATATATTTCCAAGATGAAAACATGACTTGGACCAAACAAACAAAAAATGATGATGGCATTTGCGAAGGTGAAATGACATTGACCAGCAAGAAACAGAAAAGAAACAGCACTAACCTTGAAAAGACTTGGAATATTTGAAAAATTGATTACATGATAAGACAGTTTCAACATAACTACAATTCCTCCAGGACTTATTAATGTTCGGTAGCATTAAAAAGTAAAATGAAAAGACACCAGGGCAGTCCGCTTTAATAGCTTGCTGGCTTGAACCCCAATACATAATGTTCTTGTAATAGTTTATGGGTGACTACAGTAAATTGGTAGTGAATGTTTTCCATTTTTTGGCTCTTCACATCAGATCCGCTCTTAGAGAACATTTTGTTCTGAGACTATTATGAAGGCAATTGATCTAGTTTAGAAGTTGCTTGACAATTTTAGTATAGTGTTAACTTTTCTCCCTCCAGATTGCGTGGTTTTTGTCCTTCGAGCTGAGGTCAAATTATAGTTAGTTTGGACTTAAGCAATTTACTCATTTATACTTCACCTACTCTGACTAAATATTCTGTAAGCACTGTCACAAAGAAAGAAAAATCTAGTTTTTTCCAATTCTTTTGTTACCTTTAAGATAGCAGTTTAAATCTGTCCTTCTTAACAGAGAAAACAATTTGAGATGGATTAATTTTGAACCTAAATAGCTTATTGATGAATCGTTAATGATCATATTCAGGGGTTGTATTTGAAATAAGAGAATTATGATGTACCAAAAGAAATTACTGAATTTTAAACAAGATGAAGGTTGAGAATTGTCTGGGATTTAGTGAACCAAATTGTCTAGTATGGTATGCCCTGAGGGATTGAGGGCATGCCCTATCTGTTTTTTGTTTTTTCAAGCAGCAAATATTTGTGCTGTACATACAATAAAAACAAGCTGCAGACTTAATAGAAATTGAAGTGGGTTCAATGTTAACATTAGACTAATGAAAAATTAGACGACATCTGAGTACCTCATTCATTCTTTTAGTCTTCAGTGTGCCTAGGAACATTTGTTTCATATAAAAGTTAGTTGACTGTATATAGTAATGTATAGTAAAAGTAATGGACTGAGGGCAGAAAGGGAATTTGGAGAAATGTGAAATAAATCTGGATATATACTAAATGCAGGTGGAAGATATTTAAGGAACATTCATGGAGCAAAGCTCAGTCTCCTCCTACTAAGCTCTAAGCATCCAAAAGCGACAGGAAGAGTCAGTGTGGTTCTAGGTTATATAAAACTGAAAAGAAAATTCTGGTCAGACAGAGAGCTCTGAAGAGGCAGCAATGAGGCAGTAAAAGGAAAAACTGAGCAAATAAAAAAAAACACAGAGAGGAGTTAGAAATAATTAGAGAAGAAATAGAATGCCTCAACAAAAATAGAACAACAAAAATTCAAAGGATGTCAATGCAGATCAGCCCAGCTGACAGGAAAGGATTTTAAAATTGCATGTGCAAAAAGCAGACAACATGATTGGAAATGAAGTATTTGCTCTTTCCCGGAAGAGTTGAAGGGCAAGACATTTCTGTGCAACACAACTCTGCACTGGATTAGTTGCACTTTCTCAAATGTATTTTGAAGTAAAAAGCTGAAAACCAAATATCTTCAGCCACCTGAAATACCCAGGGTCTTATATAATACATTGCCTTTAGTGTTCTGTGGTGTATACAAAAAAGACAAATTATATCTTAAAATTGATATGTGTGTGAGCATGGTAATGCTACATCTATGGATTACCAAAAATAATACCAATAACAGTCAATCAACAAAGTCACTTTAGCCTCAGTATTTAAAAAAACCCTTCAAAATATTTTGTTAAATCCCATGAAAGTGGTTTCAGTGACAAAGGTTTCTGATCTTTGCAAATGATAATGAATTCAGAGACATGTAAGGAGAAACGCCATAGTCAGGTCTAGACAGATTTAGATAAATTAGTGACCCAACTGGTTGATGGCAGCCACAGTCTTTAACTTTGAGTAAAGGAATCTTAGAAGCAGTTCAATGAAGAAATATTTTCTTTCTTTCCTTTTTCTTTTTAGAACTTTTAACTGTCTTTTTTGAGGGTGATAAAGAAAAGATGAAATCTAGAGACTTTATTGTACTGTACTCATTATATTCTCTCTTCTGTATTATACATACATCTATTTTGCCTCTTTACGTTTATTCATCTCCTTCTTTAAACAAACAGGTATTGTATATAAAATATATATACTCTTTCTATACATATATGTGTGTATATAATACACACACACACATACTCGCTTCCATTTATGCCCATATAGTAAATCCTTAAAATGTTTATTGAAATAATTGTTTTGGGTGGATTGATTTTACAACAAATAGTTTTATTACAAATAAAAGACTTTCTATTAAATGGAAGCTTCTTTTAATATTGGAATGAGGCAGAACATTATTGTTATAGTATAACTGTATGATTGTATGTCCTATTGGCTGTAGAACTCAGCTGATTTAAAGTTTTACAGGCTGTTAGATGGAGTGTTTTCCAATATTTTATATATACAACATATATGTATACACACACGCACATACACAGAAGGTTTGTAAAAAAATACTACATTTGTGCAACATTAAAAATATTACTAAATAAATTTTCTGTGGAGTGACGCTTTGTTTTCAGTGATGTTTTGTATTGTGAAAATTTCTTTAAAAATTTTTGTATGGTGAATGCACTTGAATCACTTTCCAAACACGAATCCCTGGGAAAATAAAAATATTTGCATGTGTTCTGCTATACAAACTGAAGAGGTGTGTACAAAGAATAATGCCATTATCTTTGTTGTTCTGTCATCAAGAAGTTCTACTTTTACAATTCAAACAATCTACTCTCCTACATACTCAAAAAAGTCACCATCGCTTAAAATAGGTCTATTCTAACAGTGGAAATAGTTATTTCTTGTTCAAACTAAATATTATGTGAAAATATTTCACATTTCCACAAATAATGCTGTTCTCATTAAAAAAAAACTGAGTAGAGGCATTTTGAAAGTGGCTGAACTTTCAGCTCAAAATAAATATGCACTTTACATACTAGTATAATGATTTTAGGAATTCATTGCATTTTGAAACTTTTTTCTGAATAATAGCGGTATTTTGACCTTTAAGGCACATTATTCAAAATATTTTGAATAAAAATTGAGACATTTGTCCCAAAGATTAGAATCTGTCCACATAATAATTCAAGTGATCTTCATTTTTAAAAACCTAATTTATGAAAATTTAAGATTTGCAAAAAGAGATAAATTAAGGAATGGTGGTTTGCTACATAGAAGAATTATGGTTCGCAAAATATTTTAAAAGAACAATTTCTTTACAAAATTTGTTTTGCATTTATTTAACATATAAAAAGAATCAACTCCACATTCTAAAACATTTTTTTTAAACAAATGCAACTGTCTATTAAGTAATGGACTTTTTTTGCATCCAAATGAGTATTATTCTTTGCAAAGTAGTCACCTTGGGAGATATTTCTTCATTTAAGTAGTATAGTCATTGCTCTAAACATTGTAATGTGTTGGAATTGCCTCTGGAGCCAACAACATATCCTTTTGAATATTTTCATAGTCAACTACCCTTTAATTTGATTTGATTTTTAGAAATAGTCAAGAGTAATTTAGAGCCATGTTTACTGAATAGAAACAAATTTATTGCCATAGTAAAACCTGGCCTATTCTGACTGGTAAGGATTCTCTAAATCCCTTACTTTCATTTCTTCATCTCCAAGTCTACAACCCATTCCAATTTGGTGCCCTTTGCCCTATCCACTCCATTCAAGCTACCCTTTCTAAGGCTATGGCCTGTTTTGGGTATTCAAGAAGGGCATTTTTTTAACATTATGGAAATAGTGAAACCATTTATCTTGTGTGGCTTGTGCAGTCTCTAAAGGCAGTTTCAAAACAGAGGAAACTTACAGTACTTTGAGAATGGTAGAGTCATCAGACAAAAGATATTACCTCCACTGTGACAAAGTGTACTTGGGCCTTTAATTTTTGATATCTGTTATGTATCTTCAGTTCAGTACAGTAAATATTTATTAAGCATGTATTATTATGCAAAACACTGTAAGAGGTGCTGACGCAAAATGCAAAGATGAGTCCAGCCCTGACTCATGGAAGAATAGTGAATGAGGGGAATATCTTTCAATGACTCTACTGCAAGACAGATGTAAGTGTTCCCTTGGAGTTACAAAGCACTACATAAATACAGGAGCGGGAGGGATTCATTTTACCTGGGGCATGACAGTTAAATTGAACCTAGAAGGACATAGATTGAAACCTTGACAGGCAGGGATGGAAGAAAGGATGTTCTAGGAAGAGGAAATAACTTGTTCAGTTGTAGAGCAGAGTTTGTGTCTTTAAAAAAATGAACATTTTAATTTCTAATAAAATAAAACAGTAAAATCTGTACTATTTTCGACTTTACCACCACTATAAGATTTGTCTAGATTTAATTCAGTTGAATCTTACAAACACTGTTTGTTTGTCTTTGCGTGTGCCCTGTATGTCTTTTCTTAGTGGTCATGTCTGTGTCTTTCTCTCGCTCCATGTCTCCTTCCTTTCCTCTTTATCTTTTTCTCACCTTCTCTATCTCTTCCATTCCTTTCTCATAGTCTTCTTTCCATCTTGATTGTTATAAGGAATTGAAATATACCTGTTAGACTTAGTAGTTTATGTTTCCTGTTCTTAATTTTAGAAATAGGTGAGTTTAACTTTTTTTTAATTAACAGACTTTATTTTTTAGAGCAGTTTTAGGTTCAAAAAAGACTGAGCAGAATATACAGAGTTCCTAGATACCCACTCACCCCTGCTACTCACAGTTTTCCCTATTATTAACTAGCCTCATGCATTGACACGGTATATTTCTTACAATTGATGAACCAATATTGATACGTTGTTATTAACTAACGTACATAATTTACATTAGGGTTCACTTTTTGTCATACAGTTCTATGGGTTTTGACAAATGCATAATATCATGTGTCCAGCATTACAGTACCATACAGAATAGTTTTACTGACTTAAAAATTCTCTGAGCTCTATCTATTTATTCCTCTCCTCTACACTCCTCCCTCTCCTGTCTTTGAACCCCTGGCAGTCTTTTTACTATCTCTTTAGTTTTACCTTTTCCAGAATGTCATATTGGTGGAGTCATATGATATGTAGCCTTTTCAGATTGGTTTCTTCCATTTAGCAATATGCATTTAAGATTCCTCCGTATCTTTTTGTGGCTGATAGCTCATTTCTTTTTAGTGCTAAATAATATTCCATTCTGTGTGTGTACCACAGGTTGTTTACCCATTCCCCTATTAAAGGACAGTTACCTTGGTTGCTTCTAACCTTGGCAATTATAAATAAATCTACTATAAACATTCATGTGCAGCTTTTTCTATGGACATAAACTCAACTAATCTGGGTAAATACCAAGGAGCATGATTACTGGATCATATGGTAGCACTATATGTAGCTTTGTAACAAATTGGCAAACTGTATTGTAAAGTGGCCATACTATTTTAAATTCCAGTAATGAATGAGAGTTCTTGTTGCTCCATATCCTCACTAGCATTTGGTGTTGTCAGTTGTTTTGGATTTTAGCCATTCTGATGGATGTGTAGTTGTATCTCGTTATTTTAATTAGTAGTTCCCTGATGGTATATGATGTTGAACATCTTTTCATGTGCTCATTTGCCATCTGTGTATTTTCTTTTTCTTTTTTTATTTTTTTAGGAAGATTAGCCCAGAGCTAACATCTGCCACCAATCCTCCTCTTTTTGCTGAGGAAGACTGGCCCTGAGCTCACATCTGTGCCCATCTTCCTCTACCTTCTATGTGAGATGCCTGCCGCAGCATGGCTTGACAAGCGGTGCATAGGTCTGCACTGGGGATCCAAGTTTGTGAATCCTGGGCTGCCAAGCAGAACGTGCAAACTTAACCAGTGCACCACCAGGCTGGCTCCCATCTGTGTATTTTCTTTGGAGGTGTTTATTCAGATCTCTTGCACATTTTTTGAGTTGTTTTCCTTATTGTTGAGTTTTAAATGTCCTTTGTATTTGAATACCAGTCCTTTATCAGAAATGTGATTTGCAAATATCTTTTTCTACTCTATAACTTGTCTTTCACAGAATAGAAGTTTTTAACTTTAACAAAGTCCAACTTATTAGTCATTTCTTTCATGGATCATGCTTTTGGTGTTACATCTAAAAACTCATTGCCAAATTCAACATCACCTAGATTTTCTCCTATGTTATCTTCTACAAATTTTATAGTTTTGCATTTTACATTTAGGTCAATAATCCATTGTGAGATAATTTTTGTGAAAGGTATAATGTCAGTGTCTAGATTTATTTTTTTTGCAAGTGAATGTCCAGTTGTTCCAGCACCATTTGTTGTAAAGGCTATCTTTGCTCCATTGTATTTCCTTTGCTTCTTTGTCAAAGATTAGTTGACTATATGTGGGTCTTTTTCTGTGCAGT
This sequence comes from Equus quagga, assembly GCF_021613505.1. Taxonomy (NCBI): domain Eukaryota; kingdom Metazoa; phylum Chordata; class Mammalia; order Perissodactyla; family Equidae; genus Equus; species Equus quagga. The sequence goes on along the minus strand of NC_060270.1, from coordinate 16,910,579 downwards.
TTTGTTCCATTATCTATTTGTCTATTATTTCACAAATACCATACTGTCTTGATTACTGTAGCTTTATAGTAAGTCTTGACATTGTGGGGTATCAGTGTCCAACTTTGTTCTTCTTCAATATAGAGTTGGCTCTTCTGGGTCTTTTGCCTCTGCATATAAACTTTAGAATCAGTTTTGTCAATATCTACAAAATAACTTGCTGGGATTTTGATTGAGATTGCACTGAATCAATAGATCAAGTTGGGAAGAACTGACGTCTTGACAGTATTGAGTCTTCCTATCCATGAACATGGACTATCTCTCCATTTACTTAGTTTTTTTATTTCTTTCACCAGAGTTTTCTAGTTTTCCTCATATAGATCTTGTACATATTTTGTTAGACTTATGACTAAGAATTTATTTAATATTTTGGTGCTAATGTAAATGGTGCTGTGCTTTTAGTTTCAAATTTCTGTAGTTAATTGGCATTATACAAGAAAACAATCGAATTTTGTAAGCTTTTAATGCCTTAATTTTACTTTCTCTAAAATAAAAATTCCTAAACTAGTATAAATACATTAAATTACTTTTTGCTCCCATATGGCTCTCAATTGTTCTTTTTTATATGTCATTAGAAAACAAACAGCCTCCCAGAATAAATTCGTAATACTGCTATTGGTCATAACCTCATATTTTCATTCTTATAATAAGAATATTCATTCTCATATTCATTATTCTGGAATGTATATCAAATATGACACTGTGTTTCCAACCACATTATAAGTTTCATTTGTGCATTCCATTGGAAATGAAAGAGTAGTTCTGATTTTTTTTTAAGATTAGAGGGCTAGAATTTATCTTGTAATGCTTTATTTTTAATTTTTTTTTTAAAAAATATTCTCTTTAACAAACCTGGAAAGCACTGAGCAGTATGACATTTTTTTCAGAATCCTACTACACTGGTAATGTTTTGGAATATAGGTTCCTGTGGTTTTTTTGGTTTGTGAGAAATGAAAGCAGATTAGATAGGACCACTCTAGATATTGTTTCTTCCTAGTAATGATCAAGGGTTGGGTACATATAAGATGAAAGTTTATGGTAGTTCACTTATAGTTAGACTTAAGTATGTCCCTGCTGGTACTGATAGAAGAACTCTGTTACCTTATTTCTTTTTGAAATCATTGTATTTATTGTTTCTGTTTCTTGACATCTCACTTCTTTTTTCTTTTTGCCCTGGTGTATTTTTACTTATTTTTTTTATTGAGATAAAATTGGTTTAACATTATATAAATTTCAGGTGTACATGATTATATTTCAATTTCTGTGAAGACTACATCATGTTCACCACCCAATGACTAATTACCATCCAACACCATACACGTGTCCTTTTACTCATTTTGCCCTCCCACTTTTTCTTTATCCATTCATTCATTGATGGGCACTTGGTTGTTTCCAAGTCTTGGCTATTGTGAATAATACTGCAATGAGCATATGAGTGCAAATATCTTTTTGAATTAGTGTTTTCATGTTCTTTGGATAAATACTCAGCAGTGAAATAGCTGGATTGTACGGTAGTTCTATTCTTAATTTTTTGAGGAATCTCCATACTGTTTTCCATAAACTACACCAGTTTACATTCCCACCAGCAGTGTATGAGGGTTTCCTTTTCTCCAAATCCTCTCCAACACGAGTTATTTCTTGTCTTTTTTAATAGTAGCCATTTTAAGGGGCATGAGGTGATATCTCATTGTAGTTTTGATTTGCATTTCCCTAAAATTAGTGATGTTGAACATCTTTTCATGTGCCTGTTAGCCATCTGTATATCTTCTTTGGTAAAATGTCTGTTCAGATCCATTGCCCTTTTTTTTTTTTAAAGATTTTTTTTTTCCTTTTTCTCCCCAAATCCCCCAGTACATGGTTGTATATTCTTCATTGTGGGTCCTTCTAGTTGTGGCATGTGGGACGCCACCTCATCGTGGCTTGATGAGCAGTGTCATGTCCGCGCCCAGGATTTGAACCAACGAAACACTAGGCCGCCTGCAGCGGAGCGCGTGAACTTAACCACTCGGCCACAGGGCCAGCCCCTGCCCATTTTTTAATTGGTTTGTTTGTTCTTTTGTTGTTGAGTTGTGTGTTCTTTATATATTTTGCTTATTAACCCCTTATCAGACATATGATTTGCAAATATCTTTTCCCAATTGTTAAGTTGTCTTTTTGCTATGTTTATGATTTCCTTTACTGTGCAGAAGCTTTAGTTTTATGTAGTCCCATTTGTTTATTTTTTCTTTTGTTTCCCTTACCTGGGAAGACATGGTATTCAAAAAAATATTTCTAAGGCTAATGTCAAAGAACATATTGCCTATGTTTTCTTCTAGGAGTTTTAGGGTTCAGGTCTTACTTTCAAGTCTTTTATCCATTTTGAGTTAATTTTTGTGTGTGGTGCAAGATAATGGTCTACTTTCATTCTTTTGCCTGTGGCTGTCCAGTTTCCCCAACACCATTTATTGAAGAGACTTTCCTTTCCCCGTTGTTCATTCTTGGCTTCTTTGTTGAAAATTAACGTCCATAGATGTGTGAGTTTATTTCTGGACTCTCGGTTCTGTTCCATTGACCTGTGTGTCTATTTTTGTGCAGGTACCATGCTGTTTTGATTACTATAGGTTTTTAGTATATTTTGAAAGCAGGGATTGTGATACGTCTGGCTTTGTTCTTTTTTCTCAAGATTGCTTTGGCTATTCGGAGTCTTTTGTTGTTCCATATAAATTTTAGGATTCTTTGTTCTATTTCTGTGAAAAATGTCACAGCGACTTTGATAGGGATTGCACTGAATCTATAAATTGCTTTAGGAAGTATGGACATTGTGACTATGTTAATTCTTCCAATCCATGAGCATCGAATATCTTTCCATTTCTTTGTATCTTCTTTGATTTCTTTCAACAACGTTTTAGCTTTCAGTGTACAAGTGTTTCATCTCTTTGGTTAACTTTATTCCTAGGTATTTTATGCCTTTTGTTGTGATTGTAAATGGGATTTTTAAAAAATTTCTCTTTCTGCTATTTCATCGTTAGTGTATAGAAACACAACTGATTTCTGTGTGTTGATTCTTTACCCTGCAATTGTACTATATTTGTTTATTATTTCTAATAGTTTTTTGGTGAATTCTTCGGGTTTTCTATATATAAAATGGTGTCATCTACAAATAGTGACAGTTTTACTTCTTCCTTTCTAATTTGTATCCCTATTATTTCTTTTTCTTGTCTTATTTCTCTGGCTAGGACTTCCAATAGTATGTTAAATGAGAGGCATAAGTAGGCTTCCTTGTCTTGTTCCTGTTCTTAGAGGGATAGCTTTCAATTTTTCACTGTTGAGTGTGATGTTAGCTGTGGCTTTTTATATATGGCCTTTATTATGTTAAGTTAATTTCCTTCTGCACCTATTTTATTCAATTTTTATCATAAATTGATGCTGTATCTTGTCAAATGCTTTCTCTGTGTCTATTTAGATGATCATGTGCTTTTTATTCTTCATTTTGTTAATGTGATGTATCATGTTGATTGATTTGTGGATGTTGAATCATCCTTGCATCACTGGAATAAATCCCACTTGATCGTGGTATATGATCCTTTTAATGTATTGTTGTATTTAGTTTGCAAATATTTTCTTGAGGACTTTTGCATCTATGTTCATCAGTGATAGTGGCCCGTCATTCTCTTTTTTTGTGTTGTTCTTGTTTGGTTTTGATATCAGGATAATGTTCATTTTATAGAATGTGTTAGAAAGTGTCTTATAATCCTTTATTTCTGTGGTGCCTATTGTAATTTCTCTTTCATTTCTGATTTTGTTTGAGGCTTATCCCTTTTTTTCTAGTGAGTCTAGCTACAATTTTTCAATTTTGTTTCTTTTCAAAGAACCAGCACTTAGTTTCATTGATCTTTTCTATTGTTTTTTAGACTGTTTTTCATTTATTTCCATTCTGATTTTTATTTATTTCCTTCCTTTAATTAATTTTAGGCTTTGTTTGTTCTTTTTCTAGCTCCTTTAGGTGTATTTTGAGATGGTTTATTTGAGATTTTTCTTATTTCTTGAGGTAGGCCTGTATTGCTATAAACTTCCCACTTAGTACTGCTTTTGCTGTATCCTATAACTTTTGGTATGTCATATTTTCATTTTAATTTATTTCCAGGTATGTTTTTATTTATCCTTTGATTTCTTTGTTGATCCAACATTTGTTCAGTAGCAGTTTAATCTTCACATATTTGTGGCTTTTCCAGTTTTCTTCTTGTTGTTGAGTTGTAGTTTTATACTATTGTAGTCAGAAAAGATGCTAGATATTATTTCAATCTTCTTAAATTTATGGAAACTTGTTTTGTGGCCTAATATGTGATCTATCCTGGAGAATGTTCCATGTGCATTCAAAAAGAATGTGTATTCTTCATTTTTTGGATGCAATGTTCTATGCATTTCTACAAGTCCATCTGATCTAATGTTTCATTTAAGGCCAATGTTTCCTTATTGATCTTCTGTCTGGATGATCTATCCATTTATGTAAGTGGAGTGTCTAGTCCCCTAGTATTATTGTGTTACTGTCTATTTCTCCTTTTGTGTCTGTTAATATTTTCTTTATGAATTTTAGTGCTCCTATGTTGGGCGCTTTGATAGTTACAAATGTTATATACTCTTGTTGGATTATTCCCTTTATCATTATGTAATGCCCTACTTTCTCTTATTACAGTTTTTATTTTAAAGTCTATTTTGTCAGATGTAAGTTTGCTACCCCAGCCTTCTTTCCATTTCCATTTACATGGAGTATCTTTTTCCATCCCTTCACTTTCAATTTGTGAATGTCTTTAGGTCTCAAGTATGTCTCTTATATGCAGCATATATATGGGTCTTGGTTTTTATCCATTCATTCCCCCTTTGTCTTTTGATTGGAGCATTTAGTCCATTTACATTTAAAACAACTATTGATGAGTATGTGCTTATCACCATTCTGTTACTTTTTTCCTGTATGTTTTTGTAGTTCTTCTCTGTTCCTTTGTTCTTCTCTTACTCTCTTCCCTTGTAATTTGATGACTTTTTTTAGTTTTGTTGGAGTTCCTTTCTCTTTATTTTTTGTGTATTTATTATAGGTTTTTGGTTTGTGATTACCATGAGGTTCATATATAATAACCTATGCAAATATCAATCTATATTAAGTTGATGTTCTCTTAAGTTTGACTTCTTACTAAAAGCCCTACACTTTTTACTCCCTGCTTCAGGTTTTATGTTTTTGATATTATATTTTACCTCTTTTATTTTTGTGAGTCCCTTAATCTCTTATCATAATTACAGTGCTTTTGTCTTTTGACCTTCATACTAGCTTTATAGGTGGTTAATCCACTACATTTACTGTCCTTTACCAGTGATATTTTTTCTTTAATAATTTTCTTATTCCTATTTGTGGCCTTTACTTTTCCATTTTAAGGCTCTTTAGCATTTCTTGTAAGGCCAGTTTAGTGGTGATGAACTCCTTTAGTCTTTGCTTGTCTGGGAAACTCTTTATCTCTCCTTCCATTCTGAATGATAACCTTCCTGTGTAGAGTATTCTTGGCTATAGCGTTTTTCCTTTCAGCACTTTGAATATATCATGGCACTCCTTTCTAGCCTGTAAAGTTTCTGCTGAGACGTCAGCTGATGGCCTTATGGAGCTTCCTTTTCACGTAACTTTTTCCTTTTCTCTTGCATCTTTTAGAATTCTCTATTTGTCTTTAATTCTTGACATTTTCATTATGACATTTCTTAGTGTGGGCCTCTTTAGGTTCATCTTGTTTGGTACTCTCTGTGGTTCTTGTACCTGGATATCTGTTTCTTCAATTAACTTCTCTGCCCCTTTGCCTCTCTCTCTCCTTTTGGAACACCTGTAATGAAGATGTTAGTATACTTGATGTTGTCACAGAGGTCCGTTAGACTGTCCTTGTTGGTTTTAACTCTTTTTTCAATTTAGCTTGGATGATTTCCTTTACTCTTTCATCCTGATCACTGGTCCATTCTTCTGTGTCATCTACTCTGCTGCTGGTTTCCTCTAGCGAATTTTTCATTTCCATTATTGCATTATTCAGTTCTGATAGGCTCTTTTTTGTATTTTCCCATTCTTTGTTGAAGTTCTCACTGTGTTTATCTATTCTTCTCCTCAGATTGGTGAACATCCTTATGACTATTAGTTTGTACTTTTTATCAGGTCGGTTGTTTTTCTCTGTTTCACTTAGTTCTTTTTCTGAAGATTTGTCCTTTTCTCTTATTTGGAACATATTCCTTTGTCTCCTCATTTTGCCTACTTCTCTGTGCTTGTATCTATGTATTAGGTATATCAGCTACATCTTCTGATCTTGGATATGTGCCTTATGTAAGAGATGCCTTATGGGGTGCAGCAATGTGTTCTCCTCTTGTCACCCATGCCAAGTGCTCCAGGAGTGCCCCTGTATGGGCTACGTGTGTCAGGATGCTATTGCTGCAGGTGCACAAGTAGGCTAGGCTGGCCCTTGGGCCAGCTGATTGTAAAGCTAAGCCACATGTGACTGCTACAGTCACTTTATTGGCGAGTGTAAACCCCAACATGGCTGACTGTGAGATCTAATAGCACACAACTACTGCTGTTTTGCTGTTAAGCAAGTCAGGCCCCAATTGTGGCTGGTTGCTAGGCTCAGGGGCTCACAATTGCTACAGGCCTCTGTTGTGGCTTCTTGTGGAGCATGACTGTTATCAGCTCTCTTTTGGGTGGGGTAGGCCTCTGGCCAGATCTGGCTATGTTGCCCTGCAGTACACAGTTGCCTCATTAGTGCAGATGAGTGAAGCCAGCCCTAGGCATGGCAGTGCACAAGACTTTCAGGTTTTGGAAGGTGGGACAGATTCCCTGTGTGGCTGTTTGTGATGGCCAGTGGCATAAGTCTACTCTGGGACCACATGCCCCATGGATGCAGACCCACTTGCCCTGCTGCTGAGGTCACACAGGCCCTCCAACATAGGGTTCTCCACGGGCTTCCTGGTGGGCAAAACCATCCCTGTGGTGGGCTGCCGGCTGCCTGCTGCCGGGCTGCACTCAATTGCCTCAGGTGCTCTAGTCAGTCAGCCATACCCTTGCATTAATAGGCTACAGAAAGGAATCCAATGGTGTCTGCCCACGTCTGTGTCAGCAAGACTAAACTAGGTCACAATAATAACTCCCACCAGTGTCTCAGTCCCTGGGGGGTTGTGCCTAGCTGCGTCTTGCCTCTCTGAGGTGCACTCTGACTTAGTAAGTGGGTCTCTTTTACCAATAGACTGTGTGCTTTTCTATCTGATGTTTTTGTGCTGTTTTCCAGATGAGGTGAATGTGTGTGTGGGCCCTTTGAGAGTAGGTTTTTCTTTCTCTGAGGTTCTATAGTTTTCCTAGACATATTCCCCATTGGTTTTGTTTCTTTCTTTTTTCATTTATTTGTAATATTCTTTTTTATTTTTTTATTTTTATTTTTTTCAATTATTTTATTGTGTTCATATTGGTTTATAACATTGTGTAATTTAAGGTGTACGTTATTATATATTAGTTTCTGTATAGACTGCATCATGCTCACCACATTTTTATCTGTCACCATACATATGTGCTCCTTTACTCCTTTCCCATACCTTCCCCTCCCTCTTCTCCTCTGGTAACCACTAATCTGTTCTCTTTATCTGTCTGTTTGTTTATCTTCCACATATGAGTGAAATCATATGCTGTTTGTCTTTCTCTGTCTGTCTTATTTCACTTAACATAATACCCTCAAGGTCCATCCCTGTTGTTGCAAATGGGATGATTTTGCCTTTTTTATGGCTGAGTAGTATTCCATTGTGTGTACATATATATATATATATATATATATATATATATGTATATGTATATATATACCACATTTTCTTTATCCATTCATCAGTTGATGGGCACTTGGGTTGTTTCCACATCTTGGCTATTGTGGATAATGCTGCAATGAACACAGGGGAGCATAAATGTCTTTGAATTGTTGATTGCATGTTCTTTGGATAAGTATACAGTAGTGGGATAGCTGGATCATATGGTAGTTCTATTTTTAATTTTTAAAGGAGTCTCCATACTGTTTTCCATAGTGGCTGTACCAGTTTGCATTCCCACTAGCAGTGTGCAAGTGGTCTCTTTTGTCCACATCTTCTCCAACATTTGTTATTTTTTGTCCAGGTAATTATAGCCATTCTGACAGATGTAAAGTGATATCTCATTGTAGTTTTGATTTTAATTTCCCTAATAATTAGTGATGTTGAACATATTTTCATGTACCTTTTGGCCATCTGTCTATCTTCTCTGGAAAAATATGTTCATATCCTCTCCCCATTTTTTGATTAGGTTGTTTGTTCTTTTGTTGTTGAGTTGTATGAGTTCTTTATATATTTTGGATATTAACCCCTTGTCAGATATATGATTTGCAAATATTTTGTCCCCATTGGTTTTCAAAGTCAGTAAAGTCACATATTATGAGATCTCATCTCTGTTGTGCTGAATCTAAGGGCTGGGATACCTAACATGGGGCTCAGCTCCTCAACTCCTCCAGGAAAAGCCCTGTGCTTTTGAGATCACTACCAATGATGAAGCACTGCCACTAGGGTGTGGGTTTTTTTCCTCAGCAGGACTGTATTTCTGCCTCTTCCAACCCTGCCAGTGTTGTCCCTTGTTGTGGAGGTTATTTTTATCCAATTTCCAGATCTTTATCAGAGGAAATTCTTCCACAGGTAATTATAGATTTTTTGTGTCCATAGGAGGAGGCAAGTTCAGGACTCTCCTATGCCGCCATCTTCCAAAACCTTATTCTTCTGATTATACTATCCATATTATTAATTCTAATAGATAGTTTTTTGAAAAATTAAGATATAATTCACATACCATAAGACTTCACCCATTTAAAGTGTACAATTTGGTGGCTTGTAGTTTGTTCAGAAGGTTGTGCAGACATCGCCACAATCTAATTCTAGAACATTTCATCATTCCAAAGATTCTACAGTATCATCCAAGCAGTCATTCTTGGAGATTTAAACTGTAATATTCCATTAATTTTATAACTACCTGATCGTCTATCTACACAATACTCTATCAAGAATATGTTGATACTGGAGACTTCTCTCTTGGTCTTCCGTTTCTCAAACCAACCCTCCTTGGTTTCTTCAACTGCCCCCACTATTTCAAGACTTCTCACCATTTACATGTTTTTCTCTATAGGCTTTTTGATAAGACAATGTCTTTATCAAAGTGGATTATCCAGAGTAAGACACAGGCTGTGGTCTGACCAGTGCACCTGGGATCATTGCTATCTTTTAAAATTCATTACTGTAGTTGATATTATTGATCATAAGGCCTTGATTGATACGTAGAATTTCTGAAATCTATAAACATTCCCAATACTTCCACAACATCTGTAGTTTCTTGCCTCTAATGAGTAAGAATAAATTTTTTAAAAATATTGTGGCTGGGAGAGAGCAAAGGGAAAATGAATGTGGGAATTGGGGGACACAACTAACACAAACTTAATGTACACCCAACAAAACTGTAAAATATCAGTTGATTCACTGTAGTTGAACTTCTGAATTTGCTAGTATCCTAAAAAAGAGATTAAGACTAAGATTGGGAATATGTATATCTCTTGCAATGGGCCAGGCATTTGAGGGGTTTGTGACAGCACTAAATGAATAAATGTTATGGTCTGTCATACTGTGACATTATCTTCAATAAGTAAAATGAGCAAATAATTATATTCTGAAGGAAGAGGGTATAAAAATGCTTATAACCATTTCTACTGAGAGTTTTTTCCCAAGTTACTAAATAAAAGCAACATTTGTGACTTCAGGTGGAGCTTAGGAAATAGAAGTCTTTGCACTGAAATTTTTTTCTTTAAATGTTAGGCTACTCCCAGTGGATAGTTTAATGATTCTAAATGGAAACTGTGGAAAAGCAGGTCAAACAGTAACCAGATGTCTTGGGATTTACAATGGTATGCTAAAAGTAGCAGCCTATATAAAGCTTTTGAAAACTTAGAATGCTTGCCATTTCTTATTTTCTTTTATGAACTATTTGAGAAATATAATAAGGCACAGAATTAATATAAATACCAAATACCCATCACTCATTTAAAAAATGTTAGCATTTACCATATTTGCTTAAGATAATTTTTGCAGAAATTAATCAACAATTAAATAGTTGAAATTTCCTCCTGTTTACATTTCCGTATCTTTTTTCCTGGACATAACCATCCTCCTGAAGTTAGTGTATATGATTTCAGTCTATATTTTTACTACCTTTCTAGTTTTATTTTGTCTGTGTTTGTGTGTGTGTGTGCGTGTTCATGAACGTTTGGTGTAGTTTTGTATATTCGATATGTACATATGTGTTCGTACATATGATATATGTAAAAACTTTACATAGATCCTATCTCACCGTAATGCCATGGTTTTCAATGTAGGTACCAACGTCCTCCCACAGTGCAACAGTGAGCTCACAGATGTGCTGTGGGGTATTTTAATTTTTCAAGAGAAACATGACAATATTCGACATCTGTCAGACACCAGGTCAGCTGCTAGCTCAAGGTAGTTCACAGTTTCAAGATTTGGTTTTAATACATTCTTCTTGATCGTGTCATGTCTTTGAGAAGTTTGTTTTTTGGCAGTTGCTTTCATAGAAAGCAGGTATTGTGTGAAAATCAATATGGAACAAGAACTAAGGGTGTCAGTGTCCAATCTGATTTCAAGGCTTGAAAAGTTGTGCAGTGTTCAATAGGCACACACATCCTAATAGTAAATAATTTAAGGATGGTTATAAAAGAATGAAATTAAAACAATATTTTCCTTTCAATTTATGTTTATTATTTTTTTATGTGACCGCTAAGTCACTGGGAAATAAATACTTATTGGGTTATTTAGAACTAAACTACTCAATAAATGGATCTATTAGGTATTTTTTAAGGCTAAGTTTCCTGTGAAAACATTACCAAAACACTAAGGGCTCTGTAAAAAAAATAATAATAACACGACACTGAAGGCTATTGTGAACTGAGAAATTTGGGGTCATTCCGCAACCTATTTTGGCTTCCCTTGACCTTATGTTTGTGCAGAATTTTCTATATTAGTATACCTAGACCAAGGCATTTTAGCTCCTGTGGACAGTGCTGTGTACTATTCCAGCGTGTGACTGAGCCACAACTTGTCCATTTCCTACTAATGTACATGTAAGTGTCTCTTTTTTTCCCTTTCTCTTCACTCCTCTCACCCTCACTTTTCTTTATCCTCTTTCTTCCTCCCTCCCTCTCTCCTTTCCTTCTTTCTTTCTTTTCAATTTTTCTAATTACAGTCAGTGTTGCAGTAAACATCTTTCTAAGTATCTGCTTGTGTACAGGTCAGAGAATTTCTGTATTTGAATTGCTGGGTTTACGGAATACACATTTTTAACTTCACAAGGTAATGGAAAATTGCTTTCCAAATGTTTCTGAGTTCCTCTTTCTTCATACCTTCTCCAACTGTAGATATTGACAGACTTTTAAATTTTTGATAAAAAGATAGGAGTAAAAGTGTATCTATTTGCTACTTTAATTTTGTTTCTTTAAGTAAAGTTGAGCTTCTCTTCATATTCTTGTTGGCTAATCAGGTTTTATTTTCTTTGATTTTTTCATTTATATTCTCTCATCAGTTTTTAAAATTATAATGCTTATGTTTTTCTTACTGATTTGTTGTAGCTTGTATATTCTGAATAGAAAGACTTCACTGATTATGTATGTTGCAAATATCTTCTCTTAGTCTAGTGCATGTCTTTTATCATGTTTGTAGTGTTTGGTTTTTTTTGTTTGTTTATATTCAGAGAACAATGGTTTTTCTAATTTAATCTCTGAAAATGATATGTTTCACTTAATATATTTTCTGACGTTGAATGATTCTTACATTCCTCGTATAAATTCTTTATAATTATGATGTATTTATGTATATACATACACATATGCACATGCACATTGCTTTATTTGGTTTGCTCTTATTTTATTTAGAACTTTTTCATCCAAGTTCTTAAATGAGATTAGCATATACTTTTCCTTTCTCATGCTCTCAACTTTTAGTATCAATTTCACTATCAATTATTGATCCTAAAGTTATTCAGCTTTTCTATTTCTTATTGTACTGATTTTGGCATGTTACACTCTTCTAGGAAATTGCCATTTCATTTGAGTTTGTAAATTGATTGCCGTTTAGTTGTTCAATATATTCTCTTATATTTTCATCATTTCTCTGTCTTTAGAGATACGTTCTTCATTCCGAAAGTTTCTAATTAGTGCCTCTTTTTCTTGCCTAAATTTAATGATTAATAATATTTTGATTAGTGCAAGTTTTATTATTAAGTTGAATTTTGGCAGTTTCATATGGTTAACCTAATGTTTTATTTGTCTTTTTAAAGAACCAGTTTTGGCTCTCGTATATCATTCTATGTCATTAATTTTTGTCCTGATCTTTATTATTTATTCCCTTCTCCTTTTATTTTGCTTTATTCTGCTATTATGTTTTAACTTGCTAAGTTAGATCCTTAACTAGTTAATTTTATAACTTTTTAACATTTAGAGTATGCATTTTAAGGCCATAAATTTTCCACTAAGTACCACTTTAGCTACATCCCACAGGTTTTGATATGTAGTGTCTTTATAGTTGTTCAGTTTTCAATACTTAATATCTCTATTAAAATTTTTTTTGACTCATGGAGTATTTATAAACATTTTTTTTTAGTTTTTCAATATATAGGGATTTTTAATCTGTCTTTTTGTCTTAATTTCTGATATTATTGCATTATGGTCAGATAACATGGTTTCTATGATATAAATTCTTTGGTGTTTGTTGAGGCTTCTTTTATGGATCAATAACTATTGAATTTTATAAATACTACACACTAGTTGAGAAAGAACATTCAGTCCTCCAGGGAAAAATTTTCTAACATCAGTTAGTTCAAAATGATCAATTATCTCTTTTAAATCTTATGTATCTTTACTAATTCTTTCCCTTATTTCTTGAAGTATCTTCTGCCTCATGATTCACTCCTTTACTTTGTTCAGAGTTCTGCTGGAATTTCACCTTCTTAGAAAGCCTTTCTGTCAACACTCCATCTGAAATATCTGCTTCTCCATATCACTCTCTTTTCCCTTATCCTGCTTTTGTCCTTATGGCATTTATTATACTGGAAATTAGGTTTTCTGTTTAGGTGTCCATTGTCTCCCTTACTAGAATATAAAGTTACTGAAGACAGGAACTATGTTTTATTCACTATTGTGTCTTTTGGGTCTAAAATAGTACTCGCCTAAAACAGACATTTAATGTATAGTTGTTGAATGAATGCATAAAATAATAGCAGTTTCTGATATTATGGTGAGCTCATTTTTAGTTGAAAGCTGTTGTTTTCTATGAGAATTCTGTAGTACCTTATGAAGTGAATTAGTATTTCCTTCTATCTTATGACCCAATATCTGTGCCTATAAGAACCTAAAGAAGTCCTGATTTTTTTGTGTGTTAATTTTTAAACTTGAATTTTCTGTCCCCAAAATATAGTATAAATGCTGATTCCTGAGGTGCCCATGTAACATACCTGGGTTTCGTATTTCTTTCATGTGACTTTCTACTACCCAGAACCCTAAGAAGAATTCAATTTCTTCCATGCTAATCTGTAGATTTTTTCTACTTCTAATCTTATGGATGGGGCTTCTGTTAATAAGGATGTCTCAGTTGCTGCTCCACCCCTCTCATTGGCTTTAAGTCTTGTCTGTCGTCCATACACTGGTGTTAACACTCTGTATAGCACCCCTATACCTGGGTATATTTGAGTGTGATACCCTAGGGTCCAACAGGGCTTCAGCCCTTCTCTCGGCCCTAGCTTTCAGTTCTCTTTTCTTTTCTGACATCAGAGATTTCCCTTTCTATCTTTCATTCTAACTTGGCTCAGTTTTTAATTATCAAAATTATCCTAAATATCTGTGTATTTGAAGTGAAAGAGAGATACAATCACATCAATGGAATCTGCCATATTTACTGCAATTACTAGCATTTTGAACAGCCTGTCTTTACTTCTGGCAGAGCCATTAGGATCTTTATGTGAATCTTTATTAAGGTTGTTTATAGCATTGTAATCCCCTTAAGGAAGATGCACAGTAACGATATTAATGTATCTAGCAATTGATTTGGATCATGTTGCCCTAATTTTTCAGTGGTTAACATACTTCTGTGCTGTTGTATCAATAATCACATGTGATTTTTTCAAAGAAAATATCCTTTAAGTTAACAGTTAACATCATGCAGTGTGCATTTCTTTGTGTGTGTGTGTATGTGTGTGTGTAGTGAGAGGGAGGGAGAGGGAAATAGAGAGGTTAAAGAGTTTAGGTGGAAAGTGAGACTATTATGAAGAACAAGATAGTTTGGGAGAAGATGAGGAGTGAACAAGAATGCATTGATAAGACAGCTTGTACCTAAACAAGAGAAATCTTCGGCAAGGTTGGTTTAATTCTTTTCAGTGAGGTAGATGAACTGTAGCAGAGGCAGATAAATTATTCTAATTCCAATCTGCCCTTCCCTTCAACTCCTTGGACCTGACTTTATTTCACACATAGCTAACCCAGTGCTTTTTGCTGATACCTGAGTGAAGTTGAGAGGTTTGCACTTACACTCAATTTTTGGCACTTTATGATTTGTGCTGTACTCATGTCCACAGGGGAAGATTGTTTCCTCTGAGTACAGAGTAAGTGACTGTCAGCTTGACTGTGTGTGAAAGCTCCTATTCTATCATGTGATATTAGCAGGAACCCAGGATCAGCAAACCTGTGTTCTTTTGGAACTGCTTTTCTTCAACATTCTCAATACATAGCAAGAGCGTAGGTAATCAAGGTATTTAGGTCTCACAAGTGAGACGTGAATACTACATTCTCTTTGGCAAATGTTGCAACATTTTCTGATTCTCCTTCATATCAGGAAAGAGAAGGAATCTTTCCAATTATTTCTTTAATGAATCACTTTATGGAGCTTTTGAAAATGCTATTTTTTAGATAGATTCAACAATTCTATCCCTATTGTGTAATACAGTGGTAAGCTTTCTGCATTCATCTTACCTGGGAAGGCCATGCATTTTATGACCTCAAAAAGCCTGATCCTTGTTTTGTACAGACAATTACCTAAATGTTCCCATTATTTAGAATGGATATTTCAACCATCTCAAGGTTTACTTTTACTAGGATTCTCAAGTGTTTGCATTTATTGAGTACTGAATCCAATTGAAGCAGCTTTTATGGTATTATCTAAAATCTTATATTTTCTCATTTTATTTTAAAATTCATGGCTGTCTGACACACTGATGTAACTTAATAGTAATCTTTACATTTAGACGTTATAGCTTTAGCATTTTTGCAAAAGCCTAGTTGAAGCTAAAAAAATATTTTGACATCATAGGCTCTAGAGATTTATGTAGCCAGACAGATAAAACAGAATTGGATGTCAGAAAGGTAGAATACAGTTTATTGATTTTCACAAATAGAAGAGCTGATAATTTAATGAAAACTGATTGGGAGTAGAATTTATTATAGCAACTGTAAGATGGAGAATAGAAAATGATAGTATTACTAATTAATAACACATCTCACGACAATGTGGTCAATGTACTATCATTTAGAAGCTTTATTGACCAAATTTTGTTTAGTTGTATAGCCATTTTGGTGTTGGAATACAATTTTGAGAAGCATAAAATGAGTTTAAAATACCTTTTGAAAACATTTATCAGCCAGAATCAGGTAAAAGGGTAGTTGGTACTTTGGATATATGAAGGTATATTCTAATTGGGTAATTTAGAGGACCTAAAAGATGTTGAGGAAGAAACAATTCTTATAATAGATGTAATGAAATATATCTTGAAATGGCCTGACAACATTTTCAATAAAACACTGGAAGAGAAATCAGTAAACATCTTGAAGACAAAGGAATCATGAGCAATGAACAAGATGAGTTTATTACAAACAAATCATGTCTGACAAAATTAATCGTTGTTTAAAATAGAATTGCAGAATTAGCATGGATAAAGGGAATGTATTTTTTTTAGCTTCAGCCAAGTATTTGTTGTAGCTTTTCAAAAGTAATTTTAAAATTAGGATACAAATAATCTGATGGATTGAATATTTATGGAAAGACAATAAATCTACATAAGGCCAACATGTAATGCCAAGAGTATCCCCAAATTGATTGTGGGATTAGATGGCAGTGACAAAGGTGACACGAAGGGTTTAGGTCATCCATAATATCCATCAGTTTCTCCAAATACTCATACAATTCATGTAAAAGCAACATGCATATCATGCGAACGTAGCTTCTAGCACCGCTTCTAATCAAATTTTACTGCTAAGTTTCCTGTATATAGAAATTCTATAGGTTTTCATGGATGGGTTTAGATCAGGGGTCAATAAATCTGTCCCACTTTCTGTTCTTTTTCTTTGAGGTATAATTGACATATAACATTATATTAGTTTCAGGTGTACAACATCATGATTTGATATATGTGTGTATTGTGAAATGATCACCACAATAATTCTAGTTAACATGCATCACAACACATAGTTACAATTTTTTTCTTGTGATGGGATCTTTTATGATCTACTCTCTTAGCAACTTTCAAATGTACAATACAGTATTATTAATTATGGTCACCATGATGTACATTACATACCAAGGACTTGTTTATTTTGTAACTAGAAGTTTGTGCCTTTTGACTGCCTTCACCCATTTTTGCCCACTCCCTACCCCATGCTTCTGGCAACCACCAATCTCTTCTCTATGTCTATAAGATATTTTTTGTTGTTTTTTAGATTCCATAAGATTCCATTGGATATAGTGAGATCATATGGTGTTTGTCTTTCTCTGTCTGACTTATTTTACTTAGCATAATGCCCTCATGATCCATCCGTGTTGTTGCAAATGGCAGGATTTTCTTCTTTTTTATGGCTGAATAATATTCCATTGTATATATATGTGTACCACTTTTTCTTTATCCATTTATCCATCAATGGACACTTAGATTGTTTCCATGTCTTGGTTATGGTAAACAAAGCTACAATGAACATGAGAGTGCAAATATTTTTTCAAGTTAGTGTTTTTGTTTCCTTCAGAACAATACCCCAAAGTAGAATTGTTGGGTGATATAGTAGTGCTATTTTTAATTTTTTGAGGAACTTCTGCACTTTTTTCCATAGTGGCTGTACCAACTTGCATTTCTACCACCAGTGCACAAAGTTTCCCTTTCTCCACATCCTTACCAACACTTTTTATTTTTTGTCTTTTTGGTAATAACCATTCTAACAGGTGAGGTAATATCACACTCTAGTCACACCATAGTTTCTATTTGCATTTCCTGGATGTCCCACTCTCTGTTTTTGTAAACAGAGTTTTATTGAAATACAAGCATGCTCATTTATGTATTTATTGCCTGTGGCTGTTTTCATGCTACAATGACAGAGTTGAATAGTTGAGACAGAAACTGTGTGACCTATAAAGCCCAAAATATTTATCATTTGGCCTTTTGCAGAAAGTTTGCTGATCCCCGGTTTAAATGAATAATTTTTTTTTTTTTACTTTTAGAAGCATTAGAATTGTTAAGTCTGGGCATAGGTAGAATATTTGTGTATTGTATGAAGGAGGGAGTGAATTTGTACATGTTACTGTACTTAGGGTTTAGTTTCACCCTGAATTTTCCATGTTGCATGGGGACTGACCTATCCCTTTCAGTAATAAATGTCCCAAATGAGATATGTGACACTGTCACTCCCCTCATTCAGTTCCATTCAACTGTCATCATAAAACATAAAAACATGACAACGTAAAAGTTAATGATGATATATCAATAGGTTTAATGGGGACATGTGAAGGGAACTGTCGCTGAGAAAAACAATACTGTTAGTTAAGTATCAAGAAATTTTAGGCCTAATTCTGTGACAATCGATTTTGCTTAGAACTCTTTCAAAATAAGCATCATCAAATTTATCTTGGACCCTTCTCTCAAATGTACTTATGTTAGGGGCAGAGCATTCCTCAGCCTGAGATTCAACTAAAACATCACCTTGTGCATTGTAAGTGTTTGACTAATATTTATGGCTTCAATATTAACTTCATAATTATTTATTTATTTATTTATTTATTCATTCTGTAGATATTTGGGTACTTACTATGTACCAGGCCTAATGCATAGGGGCAAGAGATTTGGCAGTGGATTGCATGTAACTAAACTGATAGGGTCCCTATTGTAGAGAGATAGACAATGAATGAGTTTATAAATAAACAAAGTGATTGCAGAGAGTGATAACCTATGAAGAAAAGAAAACTAGATAGTGGAATAAAGAGTGACTTGGGTCAGAAGGTGTAGATAGTGAGATGCCATTTGAGCTGAGACTGAATGATGAGAAGGGGAAGAAGTCACCAGGAAGGACCTGAGAGAAGAGCCTTTAGAAAAACAAGTTCAAAAGCCCCAAACAAGTGTGGTCTGATAAAGGAATAGAAGAAGACCAGAGTGTCTGGATCCTAGTAAAAGAGTTTGCATGTGTGTGTTGTGTTAATTTAAGATCCACCGTGTTTTGTGTCTGAGTGAGAGAATTAGTGGGAAGATAAGTTTAGCCCTTTGTTTGTTTTCTTAGGTATTCAAATGATCAGTATTTTCTGAACAGAAATGTGAGCTTCTGAGCTAAAGTGAGAACGATTGGATTGATTGTATCTGAATCAACTTTTGTTGAATCCGAGGGAAGGTCATGCATAGGTGCCTGGATAGGAATAAAAGAGTGAGAAGGGAGGAACATTGAGATAGTGAAAGTCTGGGAGAAATTGGAGGTTAGCACTTGGTTCTTTCGCTCCATGACCATGTAGATTTCAGTTACATGAACAATCCTTGAACACATTGCAGGTTCAAAGAAATGTTTGCTGAATCAATATATATAAGTTCAAAATCTTATCTGATTGTATTGGAGGGTACAATTTCTGCATTATTTGAAAGAGAGGATACATAAAGGAACTAGCTTATGGAGGACATTGAAAACCAAGCACATAGGATTTAAAATTGTAAGTGATTGGGAATCATCATAGGGAATAAGGTAATAATTAGATGATTTCCAAATATTTGTTTTATTATGGTATTTAGAGACAGAAGGAGCCGAGGGTGATATTTTATTCCAGGTCTACTTTCTGTTTTAACCAAGTTCTCGTTCGCAGCCTCGCTTGCCTGTAGTTACTCCATAGAAGTCCCTGGGTCTAGTGACAAGAAGCTGCCTCGGTTATCGAGGTTCTTTCTTGTTATGTGGTCCTGTATGTGTCTTCCTATTTGCCTTGTGCTATACCTTCTTTCCTGTATATCTGATCTTTAACCATTTTTCAGGACTCTGAGCATTCTGTTTTATTTTGCCCTTTTATATTTGTGGTCACACCAGTACCTGCTTGACTGCATTTATATGTAGGGAATAATTCAGTAAAAATTAAATGGGATAAATTTATAACTGAAAACTTTTCTGTACCAACTGTAAGGATGAGATTTTTTCTCTCTTTTTTCTTTTCTGTTATCAGCCTTTGCTCTTCATGGGACTACTCAAAATACAAAGGTTGGTACACTAAAAGCAAATTCTGAGATACAAATTTGTTGCTATCTCTGGGAACACTCAATCTGTCAGTGAGAAGCATATGCCAAG
Organism: Equus quagga; assembly: GCF_021613505.1. Lineage (NCBI taxonomy): Eukaryota > Metazoa > Chordata > Mammalia > Perissodactyla > Equidae > Equus > Equus quagga. The sequence goes on along the minus strand of NC_060270.1, from coordinate 16,890,876 downwards.
AAAATTTTCAGGTTGCTGCAGCTTTGGTCACTTGAAGCAACTTGCCTGCCCTCACTAAATATGCATTTTATTTTAATATTTTATTTCATGAAAACTATTTAAGCCTAGACAGTAAAACTCATGTAATCTGTTTTGTTCTTCTCTTTAAACGAATTAGGAATCACGACAATCTCACCTTTGGGAACTGTTATTATGATAATTTGGCCCATTTGTCCTGTTGTCTTGGTTGGCCTTTAGAATGTATAATCATTCAATTTTGTCTCATCAGGACTATTTCCAAAAAGGAAACGAGGGGTCAGCTTTTACTGTAGGATTCCACATTTACTGAGATAGCAGTGTCTTATTTTTCCATCTGGGTATTTGACTCTGGGAAAATTACCATGGCGTATAACTGCCAGCTGCACAAAGGTGGTGCCAGTTTTGTCAGCAACTTATGAAAAACTCCTAAATGAATATGTATGACAAAACAGTATAAACATTTTCTTGCATGGTAGTGAAGAGGTGGACTTGTGTTAAAATATAAAACCACACGATAAAACCCGTCAGCTCATGAAGGGTTCAAACTAGACCTGTGTGGTTGTAGGAGTGCAGACTGGCCAGCCTGAGTGGGTGTGAATCCTAGTTCTGCCACTCAGCAGACCGGTGATCTTCGGCAAATCGCTTAATCTCTGTGCCTCAGTTTACATGTCAATAAAATGGGGATAATGACATCTAATATCTAGGTACCTGCCTCCTGGAGTTTTTGTGAGGTTTAAATAGGTAAATATACATAAAAGTACTTAGAACAAAACCTGAATACAGAGCATGCTTATGTATTTGCTAATATCACATAATCTGTAGAAGTAAAGATGAAAATGTAGCTGTTATCTGAGCCTGCCTCCTCTAAGAGTTACAAAAGTGTGAGAAAATTCTTACCACTTCTAGAATGTGGAATAATTTGAAAACAGCACTATTTTGTTTTAAAGCTCAAGCATTGATAGTGCAATTGCCCTGAAAGGAGACATATTTAACCTTTAACCAAGACGAAATTAAGCAGAATTGTTTTTATACTCCCCTTTTAGAAAAAAGGAGACGAATCATTAGAAAATAGTTCATTTTTAGGGGTATCTTCAAAAAGCAACTTTAAGCATGCTTGTTATGTTCTGGGGTCACTGTGTAGTCAGTACAATATCCTATGTCTACGTGTTTAGAATTCTGTCAAATTAGAAGGCAAGTGGTCGTTACGTGGGTCTCTGGACTCCTGGAAATTTTATGCAAAATTTTGTGAACATATATACTTTTCTAGAGAAGAAGAGCCTTGGTTTTTATCATCTTCTCAGAGGGACTTATCCCCCAAAAGATCAAGAACCACCCTCTAAAGCAGTATAAATTTTTCATCTTCAGTGAAAGACAAAATTGTAATACCCTATTTACCAAGGTAGCGAAATCTGCTAGTATATCCTAGGTTTTTATTTAAAAGGATCAAAATGAAAACTTTATTCTCCCTGGTGAACTTTTAGCTAACCATAGAATTTAATTATTTGGTGTTCTAGGTAATAATCAATGTTTACTTGTGTCAAACAGCCATCATTCTTCAGTATATTAGTTGAGCCGGTATTTTGTCCAGAGAAAATGATGATTTTTGTCTTCTGTTCATTCTTTCTTTTTGTCCTTCTAGTTTCAGAATTATTGACATTTTGCATAGTTTCACAATTGTGTACTTCTTATGATGTACTTAGGAGTAAGAGCGTTCTAGAAATGCTTGCTCCAAAACCATTATTATATCAATCTCATTAATATAATTTAGCCCAGAATGTTTCTACTCGTTCTGTCCAAATGTATTGTGACATAAAGTATCTGAAAGAGGACAAAGGAAAGTTGGAAGGAAGGGAATTTTATTGACTGCTGAAATCTCAAAAATGTGTTGTATTGGCTTATGCGCTTGTGCAAATGTTTAAGTTTCCATTTACTTTGGTGTTTTTTCATTGCTTTTATTAAAATGGCTTAATAGAATATTTTAAAATAATTGTTCTATGGAGCCTTAGAAGCTCAAAACTTTAAAGTTTTTAGTTGAAGGAGATTAATAATTCAGAAATGCATTCTGTTTACCTGTTAATAATTAAGCAGGTTAGACTGTGTACTTTTTATAGTCATTGAGTTTTAATTTATTTATTTGTTGGTGAGTTGGTTTTTAAGAATTCATTTAAGGCATTCTGCTATTGGGAAATAAAAATAAACAGAGTCAAGCAGCACATAATAAAGGGAAAGGCTTGGGTTACTTTTAAAGAGACAAGTGAGAAAAAAAAAGAAATTGATTGGATTTTAGGATTAAAAGCAGTATTTAGCACATAATCTTTCTGAACTTTTCCCCTCTGTTTGGTAGGGAAACTGAAATACCTAATAGCAAGTATAATTGAGTCCAGTGAATGGTCTTTTGTTGTTGCCCGAGAGCTCTGGCCCAATGTAATTTGATTTGATCTTAGATGTCTTTAGTATGGGGCTTAGCCAGGTCACTTTTATGGGTTCTTGATGAAGTCCACCTTAGAACTTATGAGATTTCTCTGCTGTTTTAAAAACTCTGATAACACCCAAAGCCAAAACGAATACCTCCACGTTAAGACGCACCATTATGGATGGACTAGAACTAAATCTTTTCCAGTCTTAGGGGGAATATATCTTGTCCTCCTGGCTATGTATGCACAGGTTCTTTCTGATGTTCTGTAAGGATTATAAATTGGTTTTCACTTGACATTTTTGATGAGATACAACCAAACTTAGTATTTAAATTTTTATTTACTGAAGACTTGTTTTCTGTAATTATTGATAGAGGATAGCGTTTAGCAGTTCCTTTTCATTTTGTCCTAAATTGTCGATTTCTTACTTTTAATTTTCACCTATTTGAAATTATATTCCTTCTACTTCAAAACTCATTGCGTATGGCTTCATCTGTTCTCCTGGCATATTTTATTGGTCTCTCTATGGTGGCCCTATCACTGAAATTGATGCATGTTTTATCTGTTTTCTTTTATAGTAGTATGCTAACTATATATATAACCCCAAACTTCTTAAGTTTTATACATTCCAGGCTATGCCTTTCTTTGAAAATTTAATTAAAGATGTAATCAGTTAAAATTTGGCTTCTAAGAATCTAATAGATACCATTATAGGTGGCTGCTGGGTTTTTTTTACAAATCTTATTTTTCTTTCTTTTTTCTTTGTTGATCTCTTTTTTCCCTCTCTCACTCAATCTTCTTTCCTTGTTTCCTTCTTCTTTTTTTAAATCTACACATTTAATGGAGGTGGTCTTCACCAAATAGACATTTCACCAGATAGACATTTTCAAATGGGTTTCTTAACATTCAGAAAATCTAATAATATATCATCTAATTTTTTTCTGCAACATAGACTAGATGTCTTGTTTTAGTGCTTTTTATGTTTATAAAAAGCACTTTGTGTTTGTTCTAGAAAATTTGGAGAGAAATTGTAAGAAGAAAAACATCTGCCATAATCTTAATACCTGAGATAAGTACTAGGAATAATTTAGTATATATAGTCTTTACATGCTTTTATTTAATATGTCTATGTTTTTTCTAATACATACACATGCATACCTACAGATCTACATTCATACACACATATGACCAAACATTGTGCATAATCTATATATATGTATATATGATATATAATACAAATTATTAAACATTGATATCCTCTTATTACCATTTTACAACCTGCTTTTAAAGCTTAATGGTGTATTATAAACTTTTACTTCCTGTATTTATTGGAAACTTATTATTATATTACGTATAATTTATTTAACCAGCTCATTATGGAATATTTAGTTTATTTTAATGCGCATTTCTTTCACTGCTATTACAGATTAATATTATTTCATATATATCAGCGTGTATTTCTCCTATTGTGAATTTCCTGTTCATTTGAAAAAATGAGATATTTGTTTTATTCATTTATATATAAAAACTGTTAAACCCTATGAATATTATATACATTCAAAATATTTATTTCTTGTTGGCCTCTTAGTTTTCTTCAAGATATTTTTGAAATTATAAAAATTTTTAATTTTAATTAGTCAAATTCATAAATCTTTGTGCTTCTGTTACATACCACTGCTTATGTTATATACTACTGCTTATGGGCCTAAAAAGGCTTTCTCACCTTAGAATTAGAGTTCAGAAAATTATATACATAGGTTTTCTTAAAGCTCTCTGATTGTTTTACTTATTATATTAAAATATATCAGTCTGATTTATATTTTGGTGCCTGGTAAGAAGTAGAGAACAAATTTTTTTTTCTCTCATATAATTAGTCAGGTATCTCAACACTGTGGAAATGCTACCTGTAATATTTACCCCACACTCGACTCCTTGTGGTCTGTTCTACTGATCTGTCTCTTACCCTGCCAGTATCATGCAGTCACTTACATTTCACTCTTTGGTAAAAAACTAACCTTGTTCTCTACTCCTTTGCTGCGGAACCAAAACCTAACACTTGATATTTTTTTCTGTTGTAATCTCCTATTTTGTTTTATTAATTTTTTAAAAACTTTGAACTGACTTAAAAGCATCAGAACTATTAAAGATAATTTTAGTTCAATTCAGTTCAACAGAGATTTATTGAATATTTGCTATATACCAGGCCCTGTGTTTGTATTAGGGATACACAAATGAATCAGATACCTGTGCAGTAGGATCCTTGCGCTGGGAAAATATATTAATCGGATAGAAGCAGACAGAGTATGTAAATGGTCAAGACAGTGGCCTGATTGGCAACTTCATTGTTTTCTTATTGTTTCTTCTTTTTTTAATCTATGACTTATTGGCTCTAGTCATTTCATATATTTTTCCCTTTTTTCTTTCTAATTCAGAAAAAGATTAATTATTAAGTGACATTGATTTAACAGAGTTAGATTGACTCAAGCATATGAAATATGATGACTTTTTCATATTCATATAATCTATTTGCTTTTTCTAATTAATGAACTGGTAATTATGTCTTCCTATTTTCTGTTCTATAAATGTTTATTGAATTCTTGCTAGGTGCTATTTCAGGAGCTATAGGGAAATAAAAATGAATGTCTTTGATAAATATATAATCTGGTGGGGGAATTCACCATTTATAAAAATAATAGCAATATAATAAAATAATAGTTATTGAGAGTACTGTTTGCTGTCTGTTAGCCACTGTATTAAGAAAGGTAATATGTATCTCCTTTAATCCTTACAACAGCCCATATCCACCCCCAGATATGTTTTTGACTCTCTCCTTCACTTCACTCAGGCCTTTTCTTATTGTCACCCCTTCTGAGAAGCTTTCTTGTCTAACCCTACCTAAAATATCAGCCCTTGTAACTGTCAATGCCGTTTGTTTGCCCCCATGGTACTAATTATAGGACATTGTAAGTCTAACAATTTATTTGCTCGTGGTTTGTTTTCCCTTCTAGAATGAATATTGAATGGAAGACTAAACAATGGGTTGTAGAAGTTCAGAGTTGTAAAGGGCAAATTTTAATTTAATATATAACATTTAACATTTAACTTCTTTAACCCCAAATTTCTTTATCTGTAAATAGATACAGACTTAGTGGCGGTTTCATAGGGTCGTCAGGCCATTCATCTTTCATTCATAAATATTCAGCCATCTCCTGTGTGGCAGACACTATTCATGGAAATGGCGGATGCGGTGAAAGAGACAAAGTACCTGCCCTTGTGGCATGTCCATCTAGTGGGGGAGGCACACTATAAATAAATAAAAAAATATTTTTACAGCATAATGTCCTTTCCCACCTCCTCCCTATAAGCTGAACATTTTTTCTTTTCCATCTCCAGTTATCTTCTGTTTATCCATGATTAACAGTTCTGATCTCCTCCTAACAGATTCTAATTCTCAGTGCCTCTGGTAGAGTTTGGTGTTGCAGAATAAGTGTGATATTCTCATATACTCTGAATACAACAGGACTATCACCTTCCTTTTCTGGATCCCATTTTTCTGTTAGTACAGCCTAAACTCAGCTTTGTTTTGGCATACTGGTATGGCTTGTTGTTTGGTTCTTTGTTTTGCCTTTGTAACATATTGTTTATGCATATTAAAGATCCAGTCAATTAAAATTCTCAGACCATTTTCATTTTAATGGGTCTTTTACTGTAGATGTACTGGTTTATAGGATTGCCTGATGTTTATGTATGCATTTCCATTAGTAAAACTGCTTTTGAGACTTTTTGAATGGCTGAATCTCTGTGGAGATTATTAGTAAATATGACATCAAGGTCATCATTGAGATTTCATAGCAAATTTAGAGAGATCGCTTTCCAAGGGCATAAAATATCAAACTCAATTTTTAATACAAGAGTTGTTTCTAATTACATCATTTCAGATTCAAACTCGCCAAATTATCTTTAAAGGCACCTCAGCATCCTGCCTGCTGTACCGCTCCCAGTCCTAACTTTAATTGTATACTATCAAAATGCATTTGGATGGAAAGGAATTTAAAAGTGACTCATCCATTTGTTTGACATCTCTGCCTGCAGATCTGAGTAGGACCCTGCTATTAGACTAGCTTGCTAAGACAGGAAATATAAAACCATGTTCTAATGTCAATGCATTAGGTGCTGTACACCAGTTCAAGCTATATTGAACATGGTACACTCTGCTCCCTATTTCTTTCCACTCATTTACTCTATTCTCTTTCGATTATCTTTTTTTATGCAAATCTCTACAACCTCACTCACTATTTTGAGGATGAGGCCTGTGTCTTACCTTTGTATACTTCCTAACACACCAGTGCTTACCAGTGTATTATACACAGTAAATCTTTTCAAAATCCCTGTAATTAAGAGTAAACAAATGAATAGGATAAAGCCTATTTGGGATTAGTCTTTTTTTAATTATAAAAATAGAAATGTAGAGCCAGCTCTGATGGCCTAGTGGTTAAAGTTTGACACGCTCTGCTTCAGTTGCCTGGGTTCAGTTTTCAGGTGTGGAACCACACCACTCATCTGTCAGCAGCCATGCTGTGGCGGTGGCTCAAACTGATGAACCAGAAGAACCTACAACTGTACACAACTATGTACTGGGGTTTTGGAGGGGATAGGAGAAGAAGAAAAAGGAGGAAGATTGGTAACAGATGTTAGCTTAGGGAGAATCTTCCCCTGCAAAAAAGAAAAGAAAAAAGAAATGTACAAAACCTTTAATTCTGTAAATTAAGAAAGCTTCTAATAATACTATTCAGGGTATTCATGGTCATACTGTAATAAATACTCTATTCTCCATCTAAACTCGACACCCACAGCGGTTTATATTGTACATTTGTGCCACATTTTACTGAGTTCTTGTTCCGCATATACACAAATGAACATGCTAGCCTTTATTTTTCTTTTAAAGCTATAGATTTTAGTTGACATACCCAAACTCAGCTACCTATTTCTCATGACTAGTCATAAAGACATTATGGAAATGTAAATTGTTTCCTTGGCAGACTTCTAATTTTAAGTATTTCTTTTTTGCAGTCACACAAAAGAAGTGCTAAGAATTGCCCTTTGAGACTCTGAAGGCTGAAGGTAATGTCTAAGTATATTTTCTTAAATGGGTTTTATCTTCTTTAAATGTTTTATAATATTTAAGGCCTTGGGTTTATTACCTCAAGTCTTTCCTTTATTGTCCTTTGACACATTAAATATCTTTTTCTATGTCTGCCTAAAAAATAATCTGAAATTATAAGTCAAAAAAGAAGAAACCTTTTGTCATCTCAGAATATCTCAGCCTACTTGGGTGCTAGTCCCCTTCTTCTGTCTATACGGAATGCATTATAGCCTTTCCCCTTTTTAAAAATCAGTGTGGAGCTCTTCTGATTTTATACCTTACCCTTTTCTTAAATAGACGTATTGGCTTAAAGCCAAAAAGTCAGTACCTGTTCTTCATCAGGAAGAGCTTTTCAACTAACTCTAAGAATAAAAATGCATTTGTTGTGGACAACAAAACCATTCAGGTGAGAATTAGTGGGTCCTGGTAGTCAGAAGTCCAGAAGTTTATAACAGACTAGGGTTGCTGCATTGTGTCTAGGGAGCTCATAGGGATTGAAGAAGGTTCTTAGACAAGAGGGGGCTGTAATTACTTGGCTTCTTACATGCCTGGTTAGACCTTCCAGCAAGAATAACATGGTAGGGTAATTTATGATAGAAGAGTAAATCACAGATTACATTGGAGGGGGATGGGGTGGTGTGATCCAACCATCAGTTTTGTGAATACATACACTTAAGCATGTGTGATAGCTTGTTTTTAATTTCTTTACGCCAGTGCACACCTCAAACATTCCGTTTATCAGTGGGATATGCAAATTGTTCCAAATGCAGCAGCAGTACTTTCACCTGAATGTCAAAACTGTCAGAGTGCTTTAAATCAAATCTCCATAACATTTTTTAAAAACCAGCCAGCCTCGAGATCGAGGCACCAAACTCACTGCAAAACCTTGATTCCCACACTTTCACAAACTCCTGTGTCAACAGGGTAACGTCAAAGTCCTCATTCACCTGCTTTCTAATTTTAACCTTTTAAGGATTTTATTTTATTTGGCTTAATTATGATATTTTCTACAAATTAATGATAAATGCCTTGATTAATAAAACCAAATGTCAGAGAAAATGACAACTTGATGAAAAATTAATCCTTGGCAATATTTTAAGGTACAGAAGTACTAAAGATGTACTCTTAAACCTCAGACTTCATCAGTTCTTTTTGAAGAGAGGTAACCAGAATTCTCCTTGCACCTAAGTTTTCATGGTCACATGTGTAGGTGCATTTTAGTGACATAATTTTCAGCTATTGTTTTTACTGCCAGCTGTTATAGATAGAAATATGTTCTTAATTTTTATCACTCCCTTGCCCCACAATATTATTTATTTTTATTTTACAAAATCAAGGTCATATTTTATATTTTGGGTTGGTTATAGATATGAAGCTGCTGTACTAAGAGTCCAAATACTGTGCGTGTGTGTGTCTATGTGCACGCGTGCGTGTGTTTTAAGAGATCTCATGGTGTAAAATGCAGTAACTGGTGATTGGATATCTGCTAGACTATTAATTCATTTGGTTGTGATTATTTCAGCTGGTATATTTATAAATTATTTAGTAAAAATAATATCTACCCAGGGAGAGCAGTCTTTCAAAAAGAAATGGATTTTAATATAGGAATTTGCTTTTTTAAAATATATTTTTTTTCTGGGATTTCATTGAAAGACCTGAATACCAATAAAGAATTGTAAGTCATTTTGTTCCTGTAAACGGTTGGTCAATTTAAAAAACTGAAGAGTAAAAAATATGACTATTTTATTTTTCTCCTTGGAGTTGAAAGATAAAAACTAAATCACGTGGGGACCAGCCTGGTGGCATAGTGGTTGAGCTCGAGTGCTCTGCTTTGGGAGCCTGGGGTTCCCGGGTTCGGATCCTGGGCATGGACCTAGCACTGCTTATGGAGCCGTGCTGTGGCAGGCATCCCACATATAGGGTAGAGGGTGATGGGTGGGGATGTTGGCTCAGGGCCAGTCTTCCTCAGCAAAAAGAGGAAGATTGGTGGCAGATGTTAGCTCAGGGTTAATCCTCCTCCTCAAAAAAATAAATAAAGATAAATAAAAATAAATCACATGTATTTTTCCATCTTCACAAATATCAGGATGATTTTTGAATGTGATTACTTAAATATCGATTAACTACTATGTGGAAATGGTACTGTGCAGGATTATAGTCCATGCTGGTTTTCTATCCCTGTATTTCACAGATAAAGCTGCCAACCGGACGGGGGAAGGCACAGTGGCCTCTTCTGCATTGTGTTTTTGTTTGATTTGGTTGTTCTGGGATGAAAAGACCCACATAATATAGTGTCAGTGAAATGGACTCACTTGGACCATCTGTTCATGTAACAACCTGATGATCATACCTATCAACAGAAATTTTTGCCAACTAATGTTAAATCACTTTTTTCTGTAATATACTGGGAATATTTGGGTATGTGTTTCGGGCATGTTGCTATACATAGTAAGATAAATAGAGGTAAATGTTAGTTAACATCCTGTAAATACAATATACACCAATCCCAAAGGAAAACATTCTTCAATGGAGATTTTTAGTACTATTTAAAATTGGAGATGGATTGGGATGAATCTCCCCTTTGCTGGCTATAGGTTTTATTTTTTGTGTCTTGCCTGGTTCCAGGCATCCAGTCTGTACTGGCAAAGCTGCGTGATGAGGAGAGGCCACCAACATTGCTGCCCTGACTGCTTACATACCTGCCATGAATAATAGATCTGTCAGCTAGTTAATCACTGCATTGTAACTGTCTCTGTTCCTTCTTAGCTGATCACTGCCCAGAGGAGTTCAAGTTCCATTGTAACACAAAACTTCTATTATGTTTCTATACCTGCATTTATTTGTATGCAAAAGTATCCATTCTTCTTTTGTCATATACCAGTAAATAAGACATGCCCCACTTCTTTGACAGTTCTTAAATTACATATTAAACAATACGCTTTTTTCCCCTTGTTTATTCTATTCTTTCTCCTTTCCTCATGTACTTCCGCATATGAACCTATTAACTTTTGTCCATTAATTACAAAATTTGGTTAAGGTTATACTAATACCTACCTCACAATCCACAGTTTTATAAGTTTTTAGCTAAGATTCTAGTTATTTGGGTTAAGTACTGTGAGAGAATGTCATCCTTTCCCCAAAATGTCTGTGAACAAAGGAGACAGACTGAAACCCAAAATAATCTTTAAAAGGCTTTTGCTTCGTGCTGTGTTGTTTGATCCTAGAAATGAGGACAACTAACTCGGCCCTACACAAAATCTTTAGTTTCAGGACGTTGAGTTATGATATTTTAAATTTAATGCTTGAATTAACATACACAACAATAAGCTGATGTCTTTGAAAAATCTAAACCTTACAGAAAATTAAACAGTGTTAGAGTATTTCTCATCCAACAGAGAAAAAAAAAACCACCTAAAAATAGGTGTTTTCTAATGGACTTAAAATACATAAATTCCCAGTTTCAGTACTTATAATTAGACTGTATCATCTCTCTAAATGACTTTTTAGCATCTTTGGAAACTGCATTCTCTCCTTTAAGCCTACAGGATTTTATTCTGCAAGCTCAAGTGATTGAGATCTTACTGGTTTGAAAAGATTAATGCAGCTTCCAACGTTGCCTAATGTATAACTTAAGTACCAGTAGAACGATCTGTTCTTTTAAATAGGATTCATTTACCCCATTAGTTTCCTTTGGAAGCCTGTGTTTATTAATTGAATAAACTATGTTCATGAAACGCACTGATAAAGCAATCAAAAGATCTCAAGAAAAACCATGAACATTGTCCAAGATATGAGGGCATTTGTATTTCTTGCCTAAATGCTGCATTCATTCTTCCTCCCTATCTACCCTTCCCCCAGATATCCAGGTCTCTCTTTGTATCCTTTCCTGATGACAAGATGTTTTTTATTCCTCTAATGAAGTGGGAAGCAGATTAACATGCTTTCGTCTTGGGAATCAGATTACTTATTGTAGTACTGCTCAACATATCTTTGTAATACTCCTCAACCCCTACCCACAACTAATTAGTGACTTCCAGAATTAGGGAAATTCTTGGTTGTGCGGTGGTTCTATGTTTACCAGTGATCAAGGAAGTGTTACTAATACACTTGTCAGTATTAAAAAAGAATTAAGTAAATAAAGGGCCAGATGGTCGAGCCCAGGACCTATCAAGAGCCCAGTATGTGTGGGCTGGTCCAACGGAATGACAGGAACGTACTACCAGGCTAAGTGAAATCAGAGTGAGGCTTTCATTTATAAGAAAAAGGACATTTTTCAAATGTGTTTTCTTACTATATAGTGACTTACACATTCAGATCTCGTTTATACTAATAACGTTTGAGAGCATATATTTCCCCATGCATCAAGAGCCAACAGTCTTTCCATGTGTCAGAAAAGTCTCTTGGAACACGACATAGTGGCATCAAAGGAGAGAAATAACCATTTAAGCATTTTATTGGTTCAGAGAAGAATCCTGCTCTGTTATCTCACAAAACCTATGTTATTACTATTATAACTTACTACATTTTGTTATAATTGAATACTTATCTCCTCCAATAGACATTATGGTCATGATATAAGGAACCTGGATATGTAGTGTTTACTATAGTGCATGGCCAGATGAGGAACTAGTAAATATTCTCTTAGTGTTTTGTTGTAATAAGAGCATTATAATAGTGGTTATAATAAGATTAATTTAAACTGAAGAAATTAAGAAGCAAACTTCCTTCCTTTCTTATGAATAAATTGTCTTGACACACATGTATATATGTATAAACATCTTTTTTTCCCCACTCTAATTTCCATCTTTTTCATTTTTCATCTATTTTAATTTGTTTTATCTGGTAACTTTGTATGTTCAGAAGCTTTTTTTCCTCTTTATAGTTTCTAGGATAGATGGATGGATCAGTGAATTACAAGGTAGGTAAATTGACCAAATAGAATGTACAGTTTTTCTCCCCACAATCACGTGTATAATACTAGAGGAGACTAGCTAACCATAGGCCCCCCAGCTTCCTTCTCTCCATCCCTTCTTTTCATCCTCCAGCAGATATTTATTGACTGCTCTGTGCCAGGAACTTCCTAGGTCTTGGATATAACTGCCGAACAAAAGTAACATAGTCCTTACCCTTGTGGAGCTTACAGCCTAATAGGAACATATAATAAACACATAAATAAACATTATAAACATATGTATATAATGAAATGACTTATTTTACTGGACTTCTCAATTCTGGCATGGGTGAGGAATTTGGTCTACTGCAGAGAAATCTTCAATGGCCTGCCTTATTAATAGTGGATCATTTCTAGATTAATAAAATGCAGGCACATCAAATTATTTCAGATTATATTTTAAGGGATAGGTGGCCTTGGGATGAAGATAAGTGAAGCAATATTTGCTTTCAAGGTGAGACATAAAGAAAACAATTTTGTAAACCTGGTTTACTGTATATAATGTAGGTGACCTTGATATGTATTTTCAAATCTCAGACCAAAAAAAATCACAAGAATTTCTGGTATTTTTTAAATTACAGAAAATTATTTCCTGTAAAGATTGTTTATTAATAGTCCAGAGTTTACCTGTGAATTGAGTTGTAGTAATGGTGATGAAAGAGCAAGTGATGGAAATGTATATTTTCCCTTCCTCTCTTTGGACATGTGTGTGGAATATTTTTGTCTTCTGATCAGATTGTTCATTATGCTCCCTTTGGACAAGTGCACTGTTTGGCCTTCCAGCCTTGCATGCTCATTCAAAGGCATTCCAAGTCATTATGCTGGACTTCAGCCTTGTTCAGTAAAATGCCATTTCCTCCATCAGCTGTCCACTTGGATATACATTCTTTTTACTCTCAAAAAGATTTTATATGCATTCAGAGTATATTAGATGGATTTGTCAAATTACTCACAGATAATCAGTTTTTTAAAGTTATAATTTGAGCTGTGACCTCTCAAACTGTGAATTATAAGGTTTGACCCTTTGGTTCACTGTTTGACACAGCAGCCATTAATTACAGTTTTTAAAGGACATTTTATTTCAGTTAGAATTTGTGTTATGAAAACAGTTTAAGTATTTTTCCTTTAACTTTCAGGAATAAATGCTGAAATGTAAATGTACGTGTACGTATATATAATATGTACATTCAAATATAATATGTAGCTGGCTTATATATGCATACCATGCTCAAAAGCATTTATGCGTATTTCCAGCAGTATGTTAAGTCTGTTGTACATACTTGGAGAGATTTCTGTATGATAGCCTGTGAGTTAGCACTAAGATCATACTTATTTTATATAACTCTGGTATCAGGACGAGACCGACTTTTTAAATATGTTTATCAAGGTGAGAGAAACTTTATTATTCTTTGAATCTCGGCTTTTCTCTTTTGTTTTTATTGAGCAGGGATACAGAAGTAGGCGCTTATGAATGCCCAGTGTCTGACAGTAATTCGAAAGTCCTCAAGATGGATTGAAGTAGCATGGCGGGGAAGAATAGAAACTGGTCAAGTGGTTTTCAGAAATGTGCATAGCTTAAGGGACTATAGAAAAGACATAGCAGAAAAGTCAGTTTAGCTGAGTGCAGAAGGATGTCCAGATGTATGGACCTTTTTCTGATTAAGTTTATAGTTTGGATTGCATTCGTTTACTTTTAGACCCGTTAGTTGGTGGTTTTTAAGGAAATGTTTGCCTCTGCTTTTCCAAAGGGCAAAGGTAAAGTCAGGATCTACAAACTAAAGGTAGAATTTTCAAAAGGCAAAAAATTTCTGAAACTTATTGTAAGCAAATTTTTATTTCACAAAGTACGTTTAATCACTTGCAGATTTCCCAGAATGCCCTGGGATATGACTCCACTAGCCTCTCTCCACTAGCTTCCATTGATACGTAATCTTCCAATCTTTTAATCTTTTAGATAGACACATTTTAGGAGCTTTATTTTCCCATGGCAGAAAACTAATTCTTTAAAATAAATGTAAGTACTTATAAATACATTATGGGGATTTTGGAATTTGAAAATAGTTCTCAGAGATCACTAGGCTTAGAAATATTCAGTTTAATTTTCAGGATTTATGCTAACCTCATCTTTGTTTGGTAAAGATCTCTCTTCATTTTCTCCTATTCCTCTTATTACTTAAAATTAATATTAATACAGGCTGACATTGAAAATTCTTTTTAATTTATTTCCAATGTACTTGTTGAGCCCCTAACTTCCAACCCTCTCCCACTCGTCCCACTTCACCTCCTTTCCCTAAGCACGCAGTTCTTTCTGCCCACACTGCCCTGTTTGCTGTCTTCTCAGAACATGAAGTCCTGCCACGCTTTATGTCTTTGTTCTTACGGTTCACTCAGCCAGCTATGCCCTTCATGTGGCCCAGAAAATGCGATCTCACTAGTGAAGGCCTTCTTTATCCTCTAATACAGAATCAGCACATCTTTTCTTAGTGTCTCCTTCACATTTACTCTCCTGAGTGTAACACTTATCGCATCATGTTATAGTTAGTTTTTACTTATGTCTGTCTTCTTTCCCAGATGGTAAGCTTCTTGAGGGGAAGGAATATGCCTTCTTCATTTTTGTGCTTAGCTTAGACCAGGTACTCAGTAAATGTTCATTGACTTGAGTAGCCTATCAATAGACTTAGAGAAACTATATCAATTGTTCTCAGAACGTTTATCCAGAACACAAACATAGCAAAATGATATTCTGTAAAAATATGTGTACTAAATTTGCTTTGGATCACTATATGATTTCCTCCATGTCTTGGTATTTGCTTTGGTGCTTATTTTTATAGCTTAGTAAGGAAACGAAAGTTTTGTTCCATAGGCTACAATAAAATTAAATACAATGTTAAGATAAAAGACATTCTTTAGGCAAAAAAAGAGAAAAGGACCAAACCAGTGACTTGTCAAAGTAGTTTTAGATATTAACACTTGAAATGATAACATTGAAGGATTAACACCGGAAGTCTTAGAAGTGTTTAATATTCTATAATTTTGTATTAACTGCCATTGATGATTGTACTTAGTTTGAAATGGCTTTTTATATGTATGGACTTACCCAGGATCCAAAATTCAGGCAATAATTAGCCTCTCAAATGGATCTGTTTGGAAAGCATCACAAAATAATAGCTCTCTTCCCAAAGAAAGATGCAGTTGTGTTAAGGCTGCACTCATTTAATGGTGTCTCAGCTGAAACAGGTGCCTTACCTGCTTTGTTCTCCAGGAGCAGCTTTATAGATTTAAGCACTGAATATACAGGACACAGTGGCACTATTAACAAATCAGAATGAGTCCAAGGGAAAACTCTTCCAGCATCCACACACAAAAATGCAGTTAGTAAACAGAGACACTAACTCTCATTAAGCATAATTAAACCTAATATTGACTGTAAACTGTTACTTACCTTAAACTTCTCTGTAGAGAGAGTGGAAGGGGATTAACCTAGCAGACTGGGACATTAATTACTACCTCTTTCACATTAAAGTTACCATCAAGAAGGGCTATATTCATAAATAAAACATAGAAGGGATTGAGAGACTGAAAATATGTAAATTTACTTTAGAAAAAGGAAAGAAAAGCCTAAATTAAAAAAAAAAACTAAGTGAGCCGTGAGTGATGCCAGCTCCAGCAAAATGGAACTCTGGCTAATTACTACAAAAAAAAAAATAGTCTGAAATAATCACAGAAATGTGTCCTTGCCTCTAACTGACGGAATCTGCTTCACGGGAGACTCCAGTTCAGCCAAGTCCACTCCCTTTCACGCCAGCTTCCATCACTGCTGAAATTATTGCGGGGTTTGAGGAGAGGATGAAGGGGCTTGGGAGAAATAGAACCTCTTTCCTTTCCTCCCCCCAGTCATTAATAGCCCTTTATTTATGAAATTGATTATACTGATTGTATGAATGTTGTTTCATTTGTCAGCAAGAAGGCCCAGTGCTGTTTTTTTTGGTTCAGTCAAAATGGTCTGGTAATTGGTCTCCTGCTACTATTTAATAATCTCCTTCTTGGGTGCAATCTAAAGAGTATGTTGTGAAGGATATAAAAATGTCAGCTAAATTTAAGATCGCCTGTTAAGTTTTTATATCATACTGCTGCCCCAAGGGGGGAAGCCAGGATCTGGGAGATAAGACTTTAAAGAGAAAAGCAAAGTAATGACTATAAACTTATCTACCAGCCTTAGAATTGTCTTCAAGATCTATCAGCCTGACTGTTTGCCGTGAAGGTATGCTGTTATCGATTACTTGTTTTCTATTTCCTTTCCGATAAGGAACCATGTACTCATTTCTGGGCTTTCTTGTTATTTCACCAGGATGGGGTTCTCATTTTCGGTACTGAATCCCACATGCAACCTTGTGTATGGTTGTAGTACTAAATCACATTTTAAGTTTAACATATTAGGCTCCTAACCAGGTCTTAGTGTTATCATGCTAAATTTGATCTTTCAGGTGCTGTTGAGCACCAGAATAATACAGTAGTTGTGCATGTGGAAAAGAGAGCTTAGAAATTAAGCCTGGAGCATGTATTCATTTTTTTAGAGGATGTGAGGTTTAATTTAAGAATAAAACCCCTAATTTTTCCTCCTGAATTTAAAGCTAGTTTCACAGCTCATGAGATGAACTAATGAAACAGAAATAATTAATGGACAAAAATCTATCCTTCATTTCCCCCATTGAACAAGAATTCGCAAACTGGTTGGATGACAGAGAGTGAACAAAAACAGTGAGAGTAAGAGTACTTCTCTCCTCTGTTCTTGTAACAATCGTGACATCACGAAATAACCATAACAATGGCACTCTTATTAATCAGACATATTTATACAGAATTAGTGTTGGCTTCTGCTCTATATTACCTTGAGTTTCACATGAACTTTTATTATCTCTGTATATCAAAAGAGACATGGTGAATGAACAAAGAAGCCCTGTTATGAGACAAGTATTATTTGACATTTTTGGAAGCTCTTATTATAGGGTTTCCTCTTAAGTGAGAGTAACGGGAAGGTTGTCATTAGTTGCACTATTACAGACACTCTGGATTTTTAAAAACAGAAATGGAGCCCACTTTTTTCCTTGGAGAAGATTCATCAGTTAGAACAATTCGAATGATCCAAGACTTCTAACCGAGACTTGTTCCCCTAATGTCCTTGTTTTATCGTGTGGAACAATGACTCCATAAGGCATCTCTTAAGTTAATTGTTTTTCCCTTGGTTTACAGAGCTAGTTAGCTATATGGTTCTTATTGTTTTAAAGCTGCACAATCATCTTTAGACTTCTGGAAAATCTCTGAATAAACTGAAGTGCAGAAGTCCTGCAAAGTCTATAGCCTACTGTGAACAGATGCCTTTTATTTTCCTCCCTAAAGAGGACAGCTCTCAGGAAGTTCTTTTGAAGTCTTCTTCCTGGGCTTATGATGGGTCTGCCTGGGAATTATGGTGAAAAAAGCATGATTATGGGTAATATTGAATCTCCTCTTAAAACCATTGGGCCTGTATTTTCAGAGACTGACCAGTTGTCATGTATTTGTGTTTTTTATACCTTAGATAAAATTTTAAGTTCAAAGAATAAAAATAATACTGTTGAAAATAGGTAAGTCGCTACCGCTGTAATATATCAGCTGCCTGAATAAGGAGAACAGTGATTCTCACCGTAGAGAAAGTCGAGCTCAAAATTACCACCTGTGGGGTCTTTTCAAATCAACCTCCCCCAAGTTGACAATTATTTCTGTAGATGCTTGTCTGAGAGCCAAAGATACTAGAAAACAGTTTGATCAATTGATAATTTATCTGCTTTTAATTTTTTGAAATTTAAATACAGAAAATAGAGTAGAGATTTTATAATCACAGAATTTCCCCCTACCTACCTCATATCTTCCTATTTTATGTTAATAGACACTGAGTTGGGGGGCTCAGTGAAAAAACAAACACAATCCCCAAATAACATATAAGCCCTCTGGAAGAAGAAAAGGCTGCCAAGTTTGGGATTTAAACACATGTAAAAGCAAGCCAAGTTCTCTGAATGAGCCATGAAAAATCATTCAACTCCTCCTAATCACTCATCTGTCCTGCTCAGCAACAGGAAAGAACAAAACTGTTTTGTACCTTGAAATCCTTAAACTGAATCCTTTCAAAAATTATTCACTTACCTATCTGTTTGTTTTTAATTTCTAATGTTTTCTATTATACATTTTACTTGGATATTAGAAAGACAGGCAAAGTGACTTTACCTGTGCCCATTCTCCTATCTCTAAGTAGGGTGATGCTTAAAACCTATTTAGAATAGGAGAGATCGTCTTTGTCTGGAGTCAGAAGATTCTTTGGCCTTGACCTCTAGCATGAAATGTCTTCTCATTTTAAGGGTGTTAGTCAAACCGTTCATTTAAGACAGGGTCACTCTATATACAGTTTTTGCTACTTATAAGGCACTTATTGCCCAAATAACACTTGAAGGTGGTTCAAAGCAGTATATATTTCCACATGTCTTAAATTTCCCACCAGATTATGAACTGTGGGAGCAGGGAATATATCATCTATAACTTTATATCCTCTTTAGTGCTTTGGATATTACAGTGCATTTTTTTAGGTGATTCTTGTTTTAAATGTGGACAAGCTGAGGTCAGTGAGGAGAGTCACCAAATTGAAAGGTAGTTCAGTGAACTTTTTTTAACATCAGAATGTGATTCATCTTAATTTTCAAATACGTAAAATTTTCAGGGAAATAAATTCACCTGTGACTCACAAATCACTAGTTTACCTTAGTGGCCAATTATGTACATCCCATCTATGATGTAATCTAAAGCTGGTTATACTTTGGATTTGTACCATGTCTTTAGTAACAAATCAATCCTTTCATTCACTTAAAAAAAATTTATTAGTGCTAATTATGTACAGAGATATATAAGTATAGGGTATATGAAAATGTAGGATGTCTGCTTTTAAGAGACATGTGGGCTGCTGGGGTCTGAAACACAATAGAATTCCACAAGTATTAGTACCTTAAAAGGGGCCTAAAAAGGTTACTAGGGTCACATGAAATCTACTTAGGGGATCAAGGAATGATTCATAAAGATAACACTTGAATGAAAATTTAAAAGATGAGTAGGAATTTGATAGGTGAAGAGGGGGTGGGGAAGTGGTTGCACTGGGGAAGAAAAATCTAGGAAAAAGTAATAGTATGCATGAAGGAATGAGAAAGCCTGGCTCATTCAGAAACGGCAACTCCTTTAATGTGGTTGCATTTTGGGTGGAAGTACGAAGTAAGACAAGATGGGCAATGTTGGCTGGATCATAAAAGGCCATAAATCCTATACTAAGCAGATTGGATTTTATCCTATCATTGTTAGTGAGTCCTTGGATGATGAATGTAAGATGATACATTCAAGAGTGTGGAGATATAATCTATACCATGGAATGATCAAATAGGTATAGGGAATGATGGAGGAGTCACAAATGAGTCAGCTTCCTAGCTTTGATAAGTTTTAGTGTCATTTATAAAAATAGAACATGCTGTTAGCTACTGTCTTCTCTCTTTCCCCTGTCTACACTCAAGTTTCTCCAGAGATAATTTTACTCTCTATTTCCATTTCCGCACCAATTCATTCATCACCCGATCTGTTTCTGAGATGTCTACCACTTCACCAAACTCTTATTGAGATCTCATTGAGCATTTCACCTTGCTGACCACTTCCTCCTTTTTGAAATGCTTTCAGCCCTTCTTTTCCATGACATCATGCTCTTCTGATTTCCTTCCTATATCCCTCGTTATTCCCTTGATATCTTCCTTGCAGACATATTCTCCCATATCAGCTATTAAATGTTGGAGAACCTCAAGGCTGGATCCAAAGCACTTCTGTTGATGCCCAGCATTTTGGACATCTGTATAGCCACAACACGTTGAGATGTTTTCAGGGAATGTACTATAATTCTTTTAAGGTCTTCTTTTGAAGGTCATGTGTCAAAGGTTATATTTAAGTACATACTCTTGTATTCATTATTACTAGTGATATGTAATATTCAACACATGCCTACAGGAGAACTCATATGGTAACTTTTGTTCTATTTTGCACATCTTATAAAATCTTCCTGATGTTTGTTTTAACCTTGGGCAATTATTAATACTCTTTGAATCTCAGTTCCCTAATCTATAATATATGGAAAGCCATCTCAGCTCTTTAGGATTCCTTAATGCTGTGGTTTGATGTTTTACAACCCAAAGAGGATAGTGAACTCTGACGGATGTGCAAATGACATTTTGAATTCCATGGTCAAAGTTTATAATAATGTTTACTTGCCTTTTCCACATCTACACATTATACTTTGCTTCCTATATTTAAGATAATTCTGTGCTTGTGGAAATACATATTACTAATTCCATGTTTACTTAAAATTTCTTTGCACAGATTTTTGCTGTGAAATTTTATCAAAAGCTATTTGAAAATCTGAATGGACTGTATATTCTGGTTATTGCATTTACAGATGCTTATTTAACCCCACAGGAAGCCCAGATGTGAGAGGATCAATTATCCAAGGGGGGCTTAATCTTTTCATCAGTCTTATGGTTTTGTACATATTCCCCTTTTTTGTCTTTGGTTACCACGGTAGTTTCTAAACCCTGTTTTGTGATTGGGTCACATTGCTAATGTACTTTTCAGTACTCTGTGAAAATGGCCACTTTAAGGACAGGTTCATTAGGTATTTGGGGCAGTTTTATTCTTGGTTGGCACCCATTTGATGCTGGTGATTTGTCTACATCTAGTTAATTAATTAATTTTAGAATGACCTTTGTATTTGTCATTATTTTGAATTTAGGACTTGCAAATTTGTGTGCTTCAAAGTATATCTGAGGCTTGGGAGTCTCCTTAATGTTTTCCTAGTATATATGTGTGTGTGTGTACATATGTATTTTTTTGATATTAACTTAGTAAATCTAGTCTTTGAATTGCCCCACTTATTACTAGCTGACTTATTTCCTTGGCATACAAAAGAAACAAACGAAAAAACAGAACAACAACAACAAAAGAAAACCTACTTGGTATTGGTGTTGGTGTCCCTTCCAAATTGGTCCTCACTTTTCTTTTTATTTATTTGTCTTACCCAATGTCTAATGGATTTCCTTTCTACTTTTGGATCTTTTTACTGAACATTTGCAGTGTGTAGTCTACCTGGATTTTTTTCCCCAGACCTACTCCCTCACTTTTTACTCATTTGAGCAATCTTTCAATTTAAATAATAAATGGTCTTTTCTCTTATTTCTTTGTTCACTTTGTCATCTAAACATACAGTATGATATTCTCCATTTCCACTTTTCTCTCCCTTAGTGTTTATTTTTTGTTTCTTGACATTTTGTCCAATAAATTGTTTGAAGGTGAGCCTTGAGCAACCTGTGTGATTTTCTGTTTTTGAAACACTCCTTTAAGGTTTGCTTGTTCGCCCCTAACTGACCATAGGTGCTCATTTGGGGAAGTGAGAAATCAGCTCAGTTTCTCTTGGGGTTCTAGAAAGGAAATCAGTGAGTAATTCAAAGTATTTTCAAATTTTAGTTTTTCGGTCTCCTTAAATCTAGGTTATACATAGTTTTGTCCCAAGCTAGCTAGAAATGGGAGACTCTGTGAAAAATTCAAGTGCAGTATTACCATTTCTGGGTAATTTATAAATTCAGACTGTTTATCTTGATATCTTAAAAATGTTTATTATTTCAAACTTGGGAAAAATAATTACGTTTTAAAAATCTGTGAAATAATAACTGTATTCTGCTCCGAACAAGAAAAATTCCCCTACTCAAGTGCAAGTGTAAATATTGTGCTCCAATAGGAAGCTACTAGCTGATTTTATCTTCATTTAAAAAATTTTATGTATTATAGTGTTCCTAGATTCTGTGGATAAGGATGGCAGATGAAGCAGTATGAGCGGAGTATCAGTGTCACACAAAGAAGTCACAGAAAGTAAGAAATATCTGGACTCTAAAGAATATTATAATAGAAATTCTTTAAACCAGAAACCATGGTTTCTCCTTATTGGCTCTTGTCTGTAGAAGAGAGGATCCACAAAAGAGTAAAGATTCAGTCTACATAAATTGATGGTAAAAATTCCTAAAGTTTAGCATTGAAAAGGGAGCTTTAAAAAGTAAGTGTCTTTGCAGCTTTAAGTAAAACCTCGCTCTTGAAACGCTATGTATTGAGAAGCACAGATATCTGTGTGGAGACACTCAAATAGAGATGCGCCCATTTTTAGTACATTGTGTGGGGAGTGACATGCATGGAACTCCATTAATAGCAATGTATGTTGTGTTCTTTTCATTTTGCTAATGAATTTAGTATCAGATTGATGGATGCTTGGAACAGAAGACTTAATTTCCAGAATAAATAGAACAATGTACAGATCCTAAACATTAGGGCCTGCAAAGCTATCTCCATTGGAAGTCAAGCTCTAGATACACAAGGATGCTTGGAAACATTTGCTTCTCATCGGGTATGAATTGATCTAGCGACCTGTTGTCTGTGGATTCGTTTTCTTTATAAAGGGTGACATCACCTCCAAGGTAGCATTTGGAAATTTTTAGTTGTTCCTGTGACCAGAAAGCACTATTGGAATTTAGTGGATAAGGGAAATAGATGATTTTAAGTCCTGTAATATGTGGACTGATTACTTAGAATCGGAACTTGACCAGCTCAGTAGCTTTGCTGCAGAGAAATGCTATTTGGGCAATCAGATAGGTATCCCTTATGGCAGTAGTTTTCAATCATTTTCATAACGACCCATAGAAAGAAATGCATTTTATCCCACAACTAGAAGGACCTGCAGCTAAGATATACAACTATGTACTGGGGGGTTTGGGGAGATAAAGCAGGAAAAAAAAAGAAAAAAAGAAATGCATTTAAATCATTACCTAGTACCCACATGCAGACATATATAATTGAAGCAAAAATTTCACAAGACAATATTTACCCTTCCTACGTGTGGTGTCTACAAATATTTTCCACACTATCCTGTTTTATCTCATCCTATCCCATCCCATCCCATCCTATCCCATCCCACCCTATCCTATCCCATCCCAT